>NW_020837973.1:9564415-9790648 GCF_003676395.1 Aethalodelphis obliquidens
ATATATATATATATATATATATATATATATATATATATATATATGAAAAGGAGTAAAATGTTGGAATGGAACATAAACAGAATAAAATGATTCCTCCAGAATCAAGGAAGACATACCTCTCTTGCTTTATTGTATAAATGGTTAATAGTTTAAAGGGACTTCCCTGGTGGTCCAGTGGCTAAGATTCCATGCTCCCATTGCAGGGGGCCTGGGTTCGATCCCTGGTCAGGGAACTAGATCCCGCGTGCATGCCGCAACTAAGAGTTCTCATGCCGCAACTAAAGATCCCACAAGCTGCAACTAAGACCTGGCGCAGCCAAAATAGATAAATAAGTAAAAAATAATAAAAAAATAAAAGTATTTCCCTTAAAAAATAATAATACCTAGAGGTATTATGCTAAATGAAATGTCAGACAGAGAAGGACAAATACTGTATGATTTCACTTATAAGCGGAATCTAAAAAACAAAACAAATGAACAAACATAACTAAACAGAAACAGAGTCATAGCTACAGAGAACAAACAGGTGGCTGCCAGAAGTGGGGGGAGGAGAGAAATAGGTAAGGGAGATTAAGAGGTACAAACTTTCAGTTACAAGACAAGTGAGTCACACAGAGTGGGGAATATAATCAATAATTATGTAATATCTTTGTGCAGTGATAGTAAACTAGACTTATCGTGGTGATCATTTTGCAATGTACAGAAATGCCAAATCGCTATGTTGTGTACTGGGAATGAACATACTGCTGTAACTCAATTATACTTCAAAAACAAACAAGCAAGCTCATGGAAAAAGAGATCGGATTTGTGGCTCTCACAGACAGGGGTGTGAGGAGGGGGAACTGGATGAAGGTGGTCGAAAGGTACAAATCTCCAGTTATAAGAGAATGAGTACTGGCGATGTAACGTACAATATGATGAATATAATTAACACGGCCGTATGATATAGATGAAGTTGTCAAGACAGGAAATCCTAAGAGTTCTCATCACAAGGAAAAAAAAAATTTTTTTTCTATTTCTTTGACGTTGTATCTAGATGAGATGATAGATATTCATTAAATTTATTGTGGTCATAATTTCATGATGTATGTC
The DNA here is from genome assembly GCF_003676395.1 of Aethalodelphis obliquidens. Lineage (NCBI taxonomy): Eukaryota > Metazoa > Chordata > Mammalia > Artiodactyla > Delphinidae > Aethalodelphis > Aethalodelphis obliquidens. Next base: position 9,565,508 of record NW_020837973.1, read on the forward strand.
AGTCAAATCATGATGCTGTACCCCTTAACCTTATATAGTGCTGTCAATTATATTTTAATAAACCTGGAAGAAAAATAAACAAATAATTATTAGGTAAGAATAATTTGAAATTTTTAAAAAGGAAGCTGAAAGTCAAAACAAAAATAAACATCATAATTCCTTTCTTTTGTCCTTTTTGACCCTCAAAATATAGGAAAATACCAAAAATTTCAATTCCTCCAAACTTAGAATTTTATATAATTAATGCACTATCCTGGAAAATGACTCGATTTTACCCATGGTGACTAGACAAGCTAGACTCGGTGTCAATTTATTTAACTCATGAAAATAACTGTTTCTTTATTTTCCCATCATTTACTTAGACCTCCTGTCCCCTTGCCATCGTCATATAATTGCATGTGTGTGCGCGCACACACGCACACACACCTTCCACCCCACCGTTACCACCAAAAGCACCAAGCTTCTTTTGTCCTAATATGGATGTTGGAACAGTATTTTGTGTCAGGGAGGTCAGGGAGTAGAGAATAGAAATGCCATTATTTAACCTTAGCATTAACATAAGGAAAATGTAAAGTCTGTATAAAATAAGCTAAGCATAGGGGTCATACTTTGTATCTCCCCTTTTTGATCCTTTCCAGAGATCCAGTAAAGAACTCTAGCCTGTTATGCCATAAATGTGGGCTCTGTATTGCAACAGGGTTAAGCAGTTTAACATGCCCAGGTCCTTGAAAGGTATCATCACTGTTTGAAAAAAAATAATTAGCATATACTACCTATTGAGAATTGGTCATCAGAAATACCTTTATGCAAAATAAAACAGCATTCGGTAGCTATTCTTTCCTGAGGTTATGTCATTTTTAGAGGATTTTTATGTAATTTCTTCATCTTTATCCTGAGCCCTCTTTTGGTGGAAGGTGTTGCATTGCTGTCACATCCCAAGCCTGTGTTCTGCACATAGAGGTGAAAGGTGACAAAGAGCTCTTGCTGCGAATTCAGCTAAAACCACAAGTTCATAGAGAGGTCAGAAAATCACCCCAGAGCTTTCAGACTAATACTCTATAGCCCCAGTGCAGCAGTGAATCCTGGTTAAAAGGAAGTCTAGCCAGTTAAACTAGCTAGACACACTTATGTCAGGAAGATGAGTGATAAAGTTAGCTGCAAATTCTTGCCACTGCATCCACAGAGGAGTGATTTCACTCCCTTTCCCCTTGAATCTGGACTTAGACCACTGAAATGCAGCAGAGGTGATGCTTTGTAACCTTCTAACTTCTTAAGGCTGGGCCTTCAGAGATACACAGTTGTAGATCCCTTCATGACAGAATGCTCCTTTCGGAAGCCAGCCTCTATATTAGATGTTTGACTACTTGGTGACAACCATGCTGGGAGGAAGCGCAAGTTAGACACATGGAGAGGTGGGGCACATGCAGGCCCTTCCTGGAGCTTCCTTTTGAGAGCCCAGCCAGTAGAGTGTATGACCTCAGTTAATGCCACATGCAAGAGAACTACCCACATGAACCCTGCCTGGATTCTTCACCCACAGGATCCTGAGCAAGTAAAACAGGGTTTGTTGTTAAAGCCACTAGGGTTTGGGCTAGTTTGTCAAAGGTAACAGATAATCAAAACAAGTGCATAGCACAGAACACTCCTTGGCAGCCAACAGTAGTAAAGGAAACTGATCTAGTGATTGACTTTTAAATTTACAAGGGATAATGTATTTCTGCATTTTGTTTTGAAGAGAAGAATACTTGCAGAAATACAGGGTCAAACATTTAACTATCTGCTTCATTGTACCCTGAGTAAATTAATCTTGTATTTTATTTAATCTTACATTGAATGAAAGTGAATACACACTAGATGGACTCCATACAATAAGCTTCTGGGGTTGAGATTCAAAAAAAAGTAAAACACTTAAGGCTTGTTACCTTGAGGAATACAGTTTGAAATGGAAACAATGTATAAAATTATAAATTAAGAGTGGGTAACATAGAAACTGTTAACTTAGCATACAGGGGCATATAACCACATAGACCAGAAAAAAAAAAAAAAAAGAAGTGAAATTCACCAGGGAAGCTATCTGGGCAGAAATGTGGTTTGAACAGATCTTAAAAAAAAATGATAGGATAAAATTAGACAACAGAATGGAGGGTAACTCCAAGGGAGTACTGACATGGCAGGTTTCTAATGCGAGGTAAAGATGAAAGAAAAAATAAACATCAGTAACTTATTTAAGTCACTTTAACATTTCTAGACAACATCCTAGCTCAGCTCTGCAGAATGTAATTCAGCCTGGGAAATATTTCTTCTAATGCTATTGTGGTGGTAAAAGGGAAGTGTCAGGGGGGAGATTGGTCATTTCAACTGAACACTGATATTTGGGATCTATCAGAAGGAGAAAGAGTGTGCGAAAATAAGCCAAATAAAATGATAGGCAAAATAAAACAACCTCCTCCCCCAAAACAACCAACAAACGAACAAACAAAAAAACATACAAAGTAATGAGAAACTACTACAGGGGCACCTTGCTTTGAAAAAATTACAATAATTCTCTGTTCATGCACATACGTTTTGCAACAGCAAATGTTTTAATATCTTAGGTGTCTTGGAAAAAAGGGGGTTAAAATTAGTTATATAAGGAAACTTTATAGGGAAAACTGCTCTTAAAAAAAATGAAAATGTATGTGCATTTTCCTCACATCAAGTTTTTCATAGTTTTAAGATTGCTGTACTAGCAGTAAATATCTATGTTAAAATTATCTGTAAGAAAATTTAGAAATACTCAATACCCTTGGTCACAAGTGAAGGGCAAATTAAAACCAAAATGAGATAGTGCTTCATACTCACTTGAATGGCTATTTCTACAATACTGATACTACCAAAAGTTGGCAAGGCTGCAAAGAAACTGAAACTCATATATTTTTGTGGGACTGTAAAACTGCAATTACTGTGGGGAAAGGTCAGCCAGTTTCTTACAAAACTATACAGACACCTACTCAATGATCCAGAGATTCCAAGCCTAGATATTTTCCCAAGAAAATCAAAACATATATATACAAAAAGGCTTGTACGAGAATGTTCTTGGCAGCTTTATTTATAATAGCCCCAAACTGGAAAGAGCCCAGATGCTCAACAATAGGAGAATGGATTAAATAAAATTCTGTGGGGCTTCCCTGGTGGCGCAGTGGTTGAGAGTCCGCCTACCGATGCAGGGGACACGGGTTCGTGCCCCGCTCCGGGAAGATCCCACATGCTGCGGAGCAGCTGGGCCTGTGAGCCATGGCCGCTGAGCCTGCGCGTCTGGAGCCTGTGCTCCGCAACGAGAGAGGCCACAACAGTGAGAGGCCCGCATACCGCAAAAAAAAAAAAAAAATCTGTGGTCCATTCATACAATGGGATGCTGCCTAGTAATGGAAAAGAAACAGCTGTGGATACACACAATAGTAATGATGAATCCCAAAGTTTCATGCTTAATAAAGGAAGATTCAGGCAAAATGATGCATACTCTTGGTTTCATTTAATATGGAACTCTTGAACAGGCAAAACTAACTGATGGCAGGAAAAAAACAACAGAGTAACAACAAGGCTGCCTTTGAGATAGTAGTGTGGAGGTTTACAGATTTGCTGGGCAGGGGCATGAATCAACTTCCTGGGGTGATGGACAACGTCTATACCTTGATAGAGGTTTGGGTTACACATCTGTGTTATTTATTACAACTTGATGAATGGTACACTTAAAATTTGTGCATTTCTTTGCATATAAATTATACTTCAAAGGAAAAAATAGGAACTGGAGATAAATATTAAACTCTAGTTATTGACGTGCCTGCTGAAGTATTTTGGAGGGGAAGTGTAGTTATGTCCGTGATTTTTTGGAAATGCATCAGGAAATAACATTTGTTTGTTATAACAAATAACATGAATAGAGAATAGATAGATGAATACATAAATAAATATGATAAATCAAATATATCAAACTGTTAGTGGCAGGATATAGGTGGTAGGTTTATGGATGTTCACTGTAAAACAGATTCAACTTACCTGCATGTTTAATTTTTTTTCATAATTAAATGTTAGAAAATAATTGGGAAAAGAATGAATCCTATATTCGTGGCTCAAACATGCTGTGTAGTATACATGAATGGAAAAAGCAAATTCCCCATGTAAGGAGTGTATCTAATCTAATCTAACTGGATAACTGTATAGAAAATATAGCATGCACAAGTGTAACATACAATCACTGACAACATGCTTGAGATAGTTCTTCTCCAATGCTAATCCAAATAAAATATTCTATTTTACTGCAGAAATATCTGAGTTATTCAGGGCTATGAGAGGAATGTCTATTTTGTTTGATATTCTACTTAGGGGTCAGGGGCAGATGTTTCAGGCTCCGTGGGCCACAAGGTCTGTACCACGGTTAATGGACTCCGGTGTTGCAGTGCAGAAGCCGCCACAGACAACACCTAATCAAATGAGTTGAGTTCCCATAAACTATTTACAAAAACATATTTGGGCCTCGGGCTGTAGTCTGCCCACTCCTGTTCTATTTGAAGAGTATTCATAATTGAATTATACTGCAACCTTGCATCACAGATATTATAGAATTTATAATGTGAATATTGGTTTCAGATAGTAACTTCAACTAGTATGTCAACCTTACTTTTTTCAAGTCTTCTAATTCAAATAACTTTAGGGACATAGTTCTATTACCTGATGAGGTTTCTTTTTACAGGATATTTTTCTGGTTGGGTTTGCTTTGTGCCCCAGGTCTTGCTTTCAAATTCACTGGGTGTCAAATGTTCACATGTCCTGGTGCCTTGAGTGCTTGGGTTTTTTATTATTCATGTATAATGATGAGGATAAAGTAATAGTACTGGATATAACTAGGAGGAGTGTTGAGAGAATCATGGTAGGAGAAAGAAGACCTGGCTGGGTAGAGTAAGGGCCTTCAAAGGACTTGTCCCTGCAGGGGAGAAGAGATTCCCTCCCTTTACTCAGCTCCTAGTCAGTGCTGGCAAGGTGGGAGAACCAACCTCTACCAAGACCTAGTTCCTGCCCTTCAGGAACTTATACTGTTAGTTAACTTCTGGGAACAGGACAATGGATAAGAGGTGAATGGAAGAAAAATTCATCCATTAAAAAGGCCTTCCTATAATTGCAGTCATCTGATTTGGGTTTTATACTTGGGGATGGAGGAAGCTCACCATCTCTGGAATTAATCAAGGAGAAGAAAATGATCCCCAGTCAGGCATGCATATTAGAACAATGCCTCAATTAGAAGGACTAAATCCAGAAGCGGACACATATGGTCACAGTTTACAAATCTAATTTGTTACTGGAAGAGAGAAAATATCAGATTAAACAGATTATACTCAGTAACAGGGCCTTGTTACTCATTGTGCACAGTATTTGAAGATATTTTTACCTGTACCAACTTTTTTCTTTACTGAGAATTCAGCAGACTACAATGATCAGTTCCTTTCCAAAGATGTTCATTAAATTTTCCTGAGGTCTGATTGATTTAGAAAAAAGAATGAAACATTTGTAAACCATCTGCCTCTTTATCTCAAGTCAGGGGTTAAAGCAAGCTATTTTATTTAGAAAATGGAATTTAACAAAATTTCACTCATTATCTTTTGCTGACACTTTCAAAATGACACAAGTGAGACTGACTGCTTTTAAGATCTTTTAGTTCCCTGATACTGACTCCCTTACAAATTGAAAGATAAAAGTAATGGAAATTAAATAACTATAACACCTCAATTAGTTGACACTGTATTTTATTTGTTAGTTTATTAGTCATGCCTTAAAATGTTAACTTACAAGTGAAAATGATAGCTATCTAAAAATATGGGGTAGTCTATTATACTAAACCTACCCATGTTTGAAGCCATACATTTTCTTAATATTTTGAAATAAACTCATCATTTGTAAAAAATGATTTGGAGTTCCAAATGGAAATACCGAAGCACTCTAAAAACTCAACAATGCACTTGTCAGTATATGCAAGTGGAAAATTTACTGAATTATTACTATGTAGTTTAGACCTTTTAAGACTAAGATAATCAAACTGCTTCCTTATGTTTGTTTTATTGAACTCTGAGGTTCAGGAGCCCTGTACATTCATAACAGCAGTTCTTGATTCCTCATACAAGACATCAAGTTAGGTGTAGAGATTCATTGCTTTCTTCTGAGAGAGTGTTTTCCAAGGAGGGAACAAATAAGAGTTCAGGTCATTTAGCATCACCTTAACGTGCCTCATCTGCACCCAACACTGTGCCCATCACTGGAGGGAAAAGATAACAAACAGCATTCCTTCCCTTGGGGTGCTCGGGATTCAGTGGCAAGAACAGGCTTGGGGGGGCACCAAGTCTAGGATATTGTGGCATCAGAAACACAGTGTTAGGAAGGATTTGGTGTGAGGAAAGAAACAGCAGAAATGTCCAAGGAGAGATGGTGTGGGAGCTGGACTGGACAGCTGAGGGTGACTTTTGAGGAACAAACAGTGGGAGTGTGATTACAGTTGGGGACTGGATGCATGAAGGAAAGAGTACATTGGGATAAATAAAGACGTGTGTGAACCTAAAGGGTAAGTCTGGGGCCCAGACAATACCCTGGTAGGTCGGAAGTAAAGGAGGTGCCTTCAAGAAGGGAAAGAAAGGAAAAAAGGGGTAGTAGAAGATGGTCCCAGATGATACACTGGAGCCAGTTTGTGAGAGACCCCAAATGCCAATATTTGGCATTTATTTTGGAAGGCCTTAGGTGCCACTGAAGATTTCTGAGCAGTAGAATGGCCTGATGAAAGAAGATGGAGGGAAGAATTTCCCACAAGCACCTTTACACAAGCATCACAAGCTTAGGGGTGGCTGAGCCTTGTCTGAGGTTCTAGATCTCAAACTCGGTACCTGTGTGGCTCACTGCAGATTCAGTATAGGCTGCTATGTGGTATCTCAACTTAGCAATCCCAGGGTGTCTGTGCAGTCAGACACCAGCAACATGGGGGAAGATGCCATAGTCCATCCATAACTGATGCTGCTGAGTTTTGGTCGGGGAGGAAGGTTAAGAGGATCTCAAAGGTACACAAAATAGCCAGGTGCTTAATGTTGGGCCAAATGTACAAAACTGGGAGAGCAGGATCTTCATGTTCAAAGGACATTCAGTACCACTATGGTAAAGGCATCTCATAGAGAATATACAACTACCACAGTACACACACTTAAAAGTTTTTCATTTAATTAATTAATTCAATCAGTCAACAGATATATATGAGTGTCTACAATGCTCCAGGTACTTTTGGAAGCCAAGGATTCAATGGTGAACAGACAAGGAGGTGCCACTGTGAATACAGAATCCACATGGAATGGACAGGGTGAGCTGTCTGGGGAAGATTCTGGGAGTAGGTAGGGAGTTTCCAAGTTCTAATATATGAACTACCCATGGTCTTGAGAAAAACATATGGTCCCATATTAAAAATGTGTACTCAGTTTCACAATCACACTTGATAAAAGGTTCTGAGTTATAAGATTTAAAGAATGTAAGAAGCAGCAAATTACTAAGAATGAACACAATACTAGTTAATCTTAGTGCTCTATGGTTTATACAGGGAGAGTATTTGGATGGTCTCACATACAAGAGAAACAATATTTTTGCATTATCACCCATGTCCTTATTACATAGGCCAGTTGAGATCAGATTATTTAATCAACGTCTAGAAAAACATGATTAACTTCTTCCCAAAAGACATGCCTCGATTTTAACTTTATAGGAAATAAAGTACATAGCCTTGCTTAAGGGACTTACTTCCTTTATGGCAAATCTAATCTACACGTAATTCTTCTCTTTATTCCTTATTCCTTCTCCCAGAGCAAGTGAATAGAGCTGCGAAAACGTGGTTACACCTAAAAGTTACACAAGTTCAACAACTCGCAATAGCACTCAATGAAATATCCAATGCTGATTGTGCGATGTGAATCACACCACCATGATTGGTGTGTATCTACAACTAGCAGCAGACACGCCTTCTCCCACAGAGGGCATTTACCTGGCAGAGAGGCAGCTCAATAACGAGGTCTCAGTTTCTGTGCCAGCCAAGCCTGGGACCCAAGGCATGGGCTTTTCAGGTCTCTGTGACCAGCCACACATTTCCACACTGTTCAACCTGAAAGTCAAGCCATACGATGCTTTTCCTAGTTACCATTCAGTATCCTTAACTTGGCATCAAGTCATTCCTTAGGCAAATCACACCTAGACTGCACAGAGTATTCTTTTGGGGGTGATGGGGGACAGAGGGTCCCCACAGACCTTAATGGTTGCAAAGAGTGGGTCTTCTGACCATGAGTTAGCCAGAAGCTCTGTGGCACCCTCATTAGCCAAAAAGGGGAAGTCAAACACTCTTTCCCTTTTATTCCTTTAATTTCTTGTTAATGGGCTCCATGGAAAAGGGTGGGATAAATGAATGTGAATAGTAGCACCTATTACTAATAGTAGAACCAAACTGGGACATTTTTGGAGAGAAAGACTAGAGGGCAGGTTTTTAATAATAATGTCAGGACAACTGGCATAAACCAGCCTGTTCTGGACAAACAAGGAATAGGGCCTTCTCCCCATAATTAAGCAGAAATTTAAGGATTTCGTTGTTAATATTCAAGTAAAAGTATTATTTAGATGATTATTTGCTCAATCTAATAAATTTCCCTTCATCTCTACATATTCTTTCATTAATTTTAATGTATACTAAATAGCAACTTTTTTAGTCAATGGAGAAACTTGGCTCATCCCCTGCATTAAAATTCTCTGGAAGTGATGCTTCATCTTATCTCAAATTTAAAAAGAAATGATGTAGGTTTTTATTCTCCTCAAGCTCAATTTTACTGATACTTTCCTAGAAAACTGGCCATAGAGGGCTGTGATAGGTTATGATCCTAGCTGTGTGGGGTTTTTAAAACTATTTAATAAGACAGGCAATTTACCTTGAGAATATTGGAACTCCTATGAAAAGCTCCAAGCAAATAAAATGTATTTTTAAATTCTTAGGTACTATTATTGGATGAAACCATGTTGACTCTAGAGAATCCCCAGATGAGAAATACTGGGAAATAATCTAGCCTTATATTCAGAAGCTAAGAAGGCTCAAGTATATTTTGAATTGTAACTACTATTTGGAAATACTCACAGTCACAGCATTATAAAATATATGTACCAATATTCAAAGCTAGAATGACGTTAGAGGGCTAATATGAATCTTTTTACATATTTATGCTAAAGTAAGTAGGTGTTGGGAAAATACTATGCACAGATTTATTCCCTCCACAAATTAAAATTTAACTTTCAGAGAGCACAAAGTTATTCCTAAAGCCCTATTATCTATACATTTGTCAACTATCTTTTAGCTTTTACATGCTAAGCACATTAGTACGCAAACAAATATAATGTAAATATAATCATGCAGAGACAGATTATATATCTGTCAATGCCTGACTGTCCTTATGAAAAGATATAAACTATATAGAGAATATCCACAGTTGCCAGAAAGACAGTTTCGGATTGAGAAGAATATGTTTTTCTTTTGATCTAGAGAGCTGAAAACGTAATGTATTACAATTATACTGATTTTGTTTTTAAAAGGATGATAGTTTTGCTGTGAGTCAAAGTTAAAAAAATACGACATCAAGATCATGCTTGGTAATTAATTATGTTTGCAACTGAAATATGTCATAGAATTAATAACGAATAAACTAGTGAGATTTTAGAATTTTTCTTACAACTATGTATAATCTTGTAATGTTTAATTTTGGTTGCATAGAGCAGAGTTGGTATAAGTGTAAAAACTGCTCATCAAGCCATTTATTATTGAGGTCATTATATGCACAATTGAAAACAAGGAAAATGGTGCACATTTCCAACAGGGGATGGGAGCAGAGGCAACCGCTCAGCTCTGTTACCATGTCGGGAGGAAAGTCTATCAGTCAAACTGTCTTCTCATTTAATCATCAGTTAATGTGACTATTAACAAGATATTTTCTCCAATATGTGCTTCCATTAGCATAATTCTGGGCCCTAATTACCTTATGCTTTTTTTCATCTTTAAATATCTGACATAAAAATTGCAGTAGCAAATAGACCCATGTGGTTTTCTCATCTAGTCTTTTTCCAAACTTGTCAGGGATGACATTCTTTTGTGTGCCTTTTAATCCAGTTTCTTTTGATTACTTCTTAAGACTTTTTTAAAAATAAAAGTAATACACATTTATGGTAAAAAAGTGAGAAATTCAGTAAAGTTAAAAAAAATTAAAATCACTTTTAATCCCATAAGTCAGAGGCAATCACTGTGAACATTTCATTGCATTTTCTTCCTCTATTATCCATTAACATGTATTTATTTTTTATTTTATACTTTACAAATTTAAAATCATACTCCTTTTTTATTTGCCACTGTTTTGTTAGCATTTCTCCTAGTCTTTACTCCTTAAGGAAATAATTTGTAATGGCTACATACCACATCATTATAGATGTACTAAAACACTTAAGAGTTACCTTATTTTTGATCATTTAGTTTATTTCTAATTTATTTTGATTATATATTTATTTTCATAAATGCTATAGATATCTCATTATATATATATATGTATAAATGTATACATATGGCTGTAATGAATTGTTACAAAATTTCTATTGTTTTCCTTAATCAGATTTCTAGAGGTGGCATTGTGAGGACAAACACAAACTACTTTTAGTGTTCTTAATTACTTTTACAAATTCCTTTCCAAAAATACTGCTTACAGTTAGTTTGAAAAAAGTTCAAGTCATATACAGCTTTTAATAATAAATCTGAATTTCATATTAAGATTAAACTACATAGGGACTTCTCTGGCAGTCCAGTGGTTAAGACTTCACCTTCCAATGCAGGGGTGAGAGTTCGATCCTTGGTTGGGGAGCTAAGATCCCACATGCCTCATGGCCAAAAAACCAAAATAACATAAAACAGAAGCAATACTGTAACAAATTCAATAAAGACTTTAAAAATGGCACACATCAAAAAACATCTTAAAACAAAAGATTAAATTAATATTCAACTACAAACTGAAAATTCTCAATAGGTCAAATTCCTAATTTCATAAAATATAGGAATATATAAGATCAATAAATTATACACAAATTAAGTCCAAATAGATTAAAATGTTGAAAAAACACTCTGCCCTTTATAAAGCACACAATAAATCTACTTTTATGTTATCCCTATGTTCTTCAGAAGAACTATAAAAGCAATACTGCCTAATATTAAAACTCCACATGCTTATGTATAATTGGCTGAATTTGTTTTGTTCTGATCAAATTCAACTTAATTTAGCTAAAGAGAACGACTGAATTTTCCACTGGGTTATCAATTCCTTCTTTATAACACTACTTACAGGTAAACAGTTGACATGGTGCCAATAATTTTTCATTCTTTCATGTTTTTACAATTACAGTATCTCAAATTTGAATCTAGATTTTGTGAGTGTAAAAATCCCATCAATCTCTTCTTTTATTTAACAATAGCTTAATATTTCTTTGAATGAAGAGATACCCATGCAATACTCTGCTGTAGCTTCCATGAAATAACCACGAAAAAGGTACTACACATCTACCCAACAGATACATCCTACATGGGCCACCAGTACTCTGTTAAACAGAATATGGGTAGGGGGGGGAAAAACATGTGTATGTTATTAAAATAGTTTGTGTATTGATATTTTTTCTCCAACTCATTTTTGTATAAAAATATATAAAGATACAGACATATATTGGATAGATTGCCAAATTAGCATTTCTTATGCATATACAAAAGAGTTATCTAATTAGTCTATTAAACATGTATGTGGCTTAGCGGCTCCTTATTGTGGAAATAAAACTAACACTGACACTGAATAAATAAACACAGAAAATCAACTGCACTAGCTGATTAAAAACATATGACATAAGAACTAAAAAATTATTCAATCACCATTTGTAGAAGAAAGAACAGTTAGTCTGCAGAAACGTCAAGATTTCCTTATTGTGCGTATCAATAGTTTTGTGAAATGCGTTTCTCTTTGTGAAGGCTCAGTGCTGAAGGGGTGAACGTAGGGTAAATTCAGATGTGTTGTGTTCCGGCTTTGAACCTAAACTATTTCTGAAGTTTACAGAAAGAAAAGCACTTGAATCAGCATAACAGGGACGGGGGAGATATCTTATGGGATTGCAATCATGATATATACCACGATGCATATAAACAAAGTATATATTGACTTATTCTGCACGTGAAGAAAAGCCATTGATGTGACCCAATGAGAATACATTGGCACTATGGCACTGGTACGCAACACAGGTCACTTTTGTTTTATGACAAGTCCAGATTTTGACTTCAGTCTTCAACTATGTAATATATTAATTATTATTGTTTTATATTATTCAATATATATAATATACACACACATGCAGATAGATACAGATTAACGTAAATTCCCTACTTAGAAATTCTTTTCCAAATTTTTATCTTTATCTTCCTCTCTCTTTTGATGATCTATTTTTTTACTTGTCCTTACATTCCCTTAAGTTATATACTGCTAACCCTAAGAAAAACTAAACCAAATGTGACCATTTACCAGCACTCTCAATAATGAGAATGAGACAGTTGGACAACAAAGGAAACATTTTTCATTTGGAAATCACAGAAAATCAGGTTCAAATTCAATCTGTGATTTCTCAACAGCATAAACTTGAGTAAGATTTTTAAACACTGTTGAGTTTCAGGTTTCTTTTCCAAGAAAGCATCATAATATCAACCTTAATGGGTAGGCTTAACAAAAAGTATGCATTGGATAAACATTAGTTTCCTTCCACTTAATCTATTTATTCCACACTGACACCAACTGTTTATTGGGTGCTTAGCAATGGCATGATCTACACATATGGATAAATAAAGTGATTAATTACTCTCCATCAGTAGTGCAGAATATTGGCTTTGCTTAACTCAGTTCATTAACAGTAACTAGAAAAAGCTAAAGGAGCTACACTAACATTGACTTACTGCCAGAATTCAGCAGAATTAAGACACTTAGAAGTAAGCAACGGACAACTCAACAACTGGCCTAATACACTGTGGAAGTGATATGTGTCCTGCATAAATCACTAGGTTACTGGAGAAATAGTATCATCTAACAACTTTTGGGATTATGTAGAAAACAGACAAAGCATTTTCTCTTCTTTAGAACCTAATACACTGAAAAGTGTTCACAAAAATATGAGTTTTCCTACCATTGCCTTAAATGACTCAAGTGAAAAACAGGAGAGAACTGTGGATCCTCATATAGACAAAGCAATTCTCTAAAATGCCCCAAAAGTATTCAATTCACTTCCTCTAAGGCACCAGTGGCTATGCTAAGAGCAATGGGAAAATCAGGAGTATAAGATGGAATGAGTCCATGTATTTGAAACAATAATTATAAATAACTGACCAGTTCTGGGAACTTGGTGGTTTGTAGGAGTTTGTAGGACCCTGGTTCTTATCCTCTCCTGTTCTGGGGGCCGCTTGGGGGATGTGGACAATCGAGTGTGGGTAGAGCCCTGAGCTGCACTGAGGTTCTGTGGATGCGGGAGTACTAGGAGCACGGATGGGGTGTCCAAATATAGGAAGAACTGACAAGCAGAGGTCTGCTTAGGGTAGAGAAGACCTATTCAACCCCAAGTGGGTGTGAGGGTCTGCTTGCCACAGAAAGCCAAGAGGGAACTGTTTTAGTTTCCTAGGGCTGATGTAACGAACTATCAACAACTGGGTGGCTTTATGACAACAGAAATTTATTTTCTCGAGTTCTGGAGGCTGGAAGTATGAAGTCAATGTGTTGGAAGGACCATGTTCTCTTGGAATATTCTAGAGGGGATCCTTTCTTTTCTCTTCTAGTTTCTGGTGGTTGCTGGCAATCCTTGGCATTCTTTGGCTTGCAAAGGCATCACTCCCATTTCTGCCACCCGTCACACTCTCCCGTGTGTGTCTCTGCGTCCAGATTGCCCTCTTCTCATAAATACACCAGTCACGTTGGGGTGTGGCCCGCCTTAATCCAGTATGACTTCATCATAACTTGATTACATCTGCAAAGACCCTATTTCCAAATAAGGTCACATGCCGTTTCTGGGGTTAGGACTTCAACACGTCAGAACCAGAACTAAATGGCAGGCTGTACCTCCCTTTCCCTTAAGTCTGTGAGAGCTGGGGCCCCAAGAGCAAAGAGGCTTCTCCTAGGTGCCACACTGCCAGGCTCTGTATGCTTTTCTGCACCCACGCCTAGGACCAAAATATGCTAAGATACCCAAACAGTAAGACTGAACTCCAGGGAACCAACAGAAAAAAATCAATATTAATGCAGGCCCATTTGTAGGGGCCGTGAGGTCAGAGGGAGGGAACTTGGGCAAAACAATGAATCATAGAGCTGATGAGGCACAAGTGCTGGGTGACAGAGTTGAAAATGGGAAAGCAAATGCTCTACAAGGCAAGGAGATGTTTTTTTTTTTTTTGGTCAGGCAGTGAATTCTATAAATAATAACATGAAAACCAATTTTCTAAAATACAGTGTCAGTGTGCAATGCATTATTTCTCAACCATTAAATGTAAATGCAACAGAGTACTTAAATGGAAGTTTGGGCACAGACATAAGACAGCATGGATCAGATACCAAATGAGATGCAAACTTAGACGCAAATTTTCAGTGAATCCGGCTCCCTGACTTGTACTAATCAGTGATGCTGACAAAAATTCTGGTCTCCTCCCAGATGCAGGGGAGGGTTGGGATTTCCTAGCCCCACAGGTTAAAAGCAGTCACGTGACATCCTCTGGCCACCCCTACGTGGGTAGGGGTGAGGTGTGCCACAGGAAGAAGATTTATGGGGCCAGTGTACCACCTGCCATGCTCACCTTCTGTCCTTAGAGGCAGACATTCCTGTGTGCCTTCAAGCCTGCGGTGACTATTTGTTGGGACACAAGGGACTCATATTCTAAGTCTGAACTGGAAAAGCTAACAAGGGCAAGAGATAGGCTGTCTGGCTGCTGAGTGACGGTCTGAAGGACAGGTGGCTACATAGGATGCAAGCTGCACGAGAGAGAGGGGTGGGAAAGGGACATGGATTCCGTGGACCTGATGTGGGTTACCAGACAGTGAGTTGGGGATGAGGGGCACCTTTTCGGGCAGACCTCCACAGAGAGAGCAGAAAGCCTGCAGGAGAGCACATCGTCCACAACAAGGCAACTGCAGGTGAGAGATCTTCAGAGAGGGTGGTGCTGGGGATGCCGATGTTGAGAAGCCAGCTGAGACCAGTGCCAGCGGTGCAAGACCTTCCTGCACCTCTCAACTCTCTGGGGTCCTTTCCTCCCTATTTCCCCACCATAATCATACACACACCTACACACCTACCTACATACACAAACACACACACGTGCCCCTTGCAAGGGGTTCATCATTCCCTTCCCAAGTAGCCGGAAGAAAACCCTGTAGGACACCTTCCCTGGAGGGAGATTGAAGAGCTGTAACTTTGAATGAAACTGGAAGCTTTGACTATTATACGGGAGTAGGTACTCTAAGTACCATACTGCAGCTCTGTTTTAAAAATTAAAGTAACTTTTAAAAATATTTATTAACCAAATATTCAAAATAGTTAACAACCAGTATGGCATGGGCACCAGTCACTAAGAATAGGTACCAGCGATGTTGGAGCAGAGTCTTGGGGGCCCTTTGTTGTGCTTTTAAGCTGCTGAGATATGGGGAATTTGGGGAGAGCGGGTTACAGGGGAGAAGTCAGGGTGCCCTGTCATTGGCTGGCAGTGGATGGGTGAGGTTTATTCAAGGCAGATGGCTGTTATCAACCCATATAGCAGTGTGTTGATATTTTAACAACCACTTGGCTGTCAAGGGCTGCCTGAAAACCATGGGGCTAGGAACGAGTTTTCCCACAGAATACATTTTAAAGGGATAATGGGAACTAAGTAAAAATGCTTGTGATTTCATCCCGTGAATCTTGACTGACTGATATACTAGTTATTTATATTAACTAATGAGCTGATTAGAGATGGTCTGATATCTACAACTGTACCATATTCAATTTCCTAAGGATGAGGTTGTAGAAATAGGGAGGTGAGACTGGCCCCCAAATAAAACAATGAGCAATTGTTCTGGGAAGCAAGAGAAGGAGAGAGAGGCAAAATCTTCTGAATGGTGGGAAAAAGGTGATGGATTCCCTGTGTGGAATCACAAAACTGTAATTTTATCCTAGCTGTGTGCATTTAAGATTAGCCATGCCATCCAGTTGTTACTGCTATTGACATTGTTCAAACCAAATAGTTTAAAACAGCCAACAATAATATATAACTCTAAAAACGTTTGATATGTGATCTAGAATATCATCAATTTGAACACTGAGTTTATGGACTTTTGTGCTAGGCTTATTAAATTTGTTTAAAATTTTAGTTAATTTTTTTTTTTTTTAATCAGTAGGTGATAGGTGGGATACATGTGTCCTTACCCAGGAGCCAAGAAAAAAACAAAACAGAATATTATCAGGATATTTCAAAACCTTCAGAGAGGTTAGATTTGCTTGCTGTATTAATGTCTTATTAGTGTGTTTGATTTTGCTTTGTTTTGTATTTTAACAAACAAGAAAAGAATCAGGTTTTAGTTTTACAAGTGCTACTATAAGAATGCAAGTAAAAGGGTCTAATTTAAAATTTTTAAAGTTTTTATTTTACTCAAGTGCCTTTGAAAGGTAGAAAATGCTTACCCACCCATTCTTATCTAATATATAATTTTTAATCCTAGAATTTGGGCTCTGATTCTTTTTTAAAAAAATAAATTTATTTATTTATTTATTTTTGGCTGTGTTGAGTCTTCATTGTTGCACGGGGGCTTTCTCTAGTTGCAGTGAGCAGGGGCTACTCTTCGTTGTGGTGCACGGGCTTCTCACTGCGGTGGCTTCTCTTGTTGTGGAGCACGGGCTCTAGGTGTGCGGGCTTCAGTTGCTGTGGCACACAGGCTCAGTAGTTGTGGCTTGCGGGCTCTAGAGCACAGGCTCAGTAGTTGTGGCGCACAGGCTTAGGTGCTCTGTGGCATGTGGGATCTTCCCGGACCAGGGCTCGAACCTGTATCCCCTGCATTGGCAGGTGGATTCTTAACCACTGTGCCACCAGGGAAGTGCCTGGGTTCTGATTCTAATAAAGCCCAAAGAATGAAAAAGAAAAACACAATTGTCTAGGTATCTAAACTTTTCACTTAAAGTTAATTCTAATCAAAACACAAACAATTCATAAAGAGAAAGACAAATACTATATGATATCACTTATAGGTGGAATATAAAATATGACAAAAATGAACTTATCTATGAAACAGAAACAGACTCACAGACATAGAGAACAGGGTTGTGGTTGCCAAGGGGAGGCGGGTGAGGGAGGGATAGATTGGAAGTTTGGGACTAGCAGACACAAACTATTGTGTATAGAATGGATAAACAACAAAGTCCTACTGTATAGCAGAGGGAACAATATTCAATATTTTTTAATAAACCATAATGGAAAAGAATGTGAATAACTATATATAAATGTGTGTGTGTGTGTGTGTGTGTATATATATATATATATATATATATATATATACACACACATATATATAACTGAATCACTTTGCTGTATACCAGAAACTAACACAACACTGTAAATCAACTATACTTCAATAAAATAAGTTTAAAAATACACAATTCACTGTTCTGGCTCATTATGAGGTCAAATAAATGTTTTCAATGCTGTTATAAAAATGCCATTTGTTTATGTTAAGGTTATTGATAGATATATAACATGATTGTCTATAAGAGAAAGCTAAGCTTTTGTCTCATGAGCATTTCATTGTCCCTGTATTTGAAGGCAAATTAATTGATCAACTGTTTCAAATGAATAGTGAATGGATGGAAAACTCAGCGTCTTTAGGCTTTGACAATGAGCACATGTAGCTACAATACTGCAGCCAAAACCCACTTTGTTATTGGCCATTGTGATGCCAACAAGATTTAGATCAGCTATTCATCAAGAAGCTGGTCTCTCCCCTCGAACATGGACAAACAACAGGTGGCCTTATAGAGGCCAGGAGCCACCTGAGGACTATGAAATGGAGGTAGAGGTTGTGCATTCACAGGATATAGACAACATGGTACACAGAAAAGCAGACTCTGAAATTCTCTGGTCCCTAATGACTCCACTGAGTCACAACCAATCCAGACTGTCACTTCAAGAGAAGTGAGATACTAAATTAATTGGTTGTGCTAGTTGGGTTCTCTGTTACCTGCAGCTGAAAGCATCCTAACTGATATTATTATTTTTTAGATGTCCCTTAGTGTAATATGAAATTATATTATTTATTGCTCAGTCACCTACTATCTGTATCATTCACTAGAATATACTTTCCTTGAGAGTGAAGATAGTTTCTATCTCATTCACTGCTGTATCCCCAATATCTACCCCGTCTGGCACACAGACACTGAATAAATGTTGACTGAATATAAGAGAGCTTTTGCTGGATCCAATGAATATAATGTTAGTCCAAGGAATTCTCCACCTTTACAGTTGCCTGAAAGCATGATGTGCTATAGTTTTATTCTGAGAGATTTGGAAAGAGCCCTTCTTTTTACAGAATTATCATAAGCTGAGTGATGGAAAAGCCCTTCCCAGACTTAGCTCTTAGGAAAGACATGGTTTGTCTCCACTGACTCACACATCTCATGCCCACACTCCTTGCCTTCTGCAGATCTTGACTACATATCATTTTTATAAAATGGGTTACTTCTTCCACGTCTATAATATATACTGTAAATTTCGCTCAGAAGATTCTACCCTTGGGCCACCATACTTGTCAAATCTGGATCAGTCAAAGTTGCTACTGGTAAATTTTATCATAAAATCTACAGAAGATGTTACTCTGCATGTCATCCTAACAATTTCTAGGACTCTGCAATGGAACATTCATGTCTCCAGTGATGGTGTCAGTGGGTAGAACTTCAAGCTCCTAAGAATGACTAACGGCACTGGAGAGAGCTGTATTGTCAATTATCACATCCAATGGTCCAACATGTTAGTACTAGGGAGGGAAGCCAGCATGTCTCCAGGTTTGCACCACTAATGCCCAGCTCACAGCTGGCTTCTTCAAAGGGCCTTGTCCTATCAAAGGTTCAAGACAAAACATGAGTTTCTGGAAAGACATGGATTTTAAACCTAAAAATATGTTCCAAAATAGCCTTTTATTCAAGTTCATAATTCTGAACAAGAAAATGAGTTCAATAATTTACCAATATTAAAGAGTGAATTGTGTCCAGACTGTCTCCTTTTTTCAGCTTATCAGGTCAATATATGCTATTGTTGAAGTTTCAGAAATAGTAAATTTATATTTAATATAAAAATTAACCATATTCCACAGCTAAGAGAGAGAAATATAAAATTTATACTAACATACAACTTAACCAGAGGTATCCTGTTTTTTATGAGTGTATTATTGGCATATGTGATATTATCCCTCAATATTATTGTCAATTTTTTTCCTATATCACCTCATTAAAAAGTAATGGCTTAATAACGCTCTAACCAGTAGATGCACTGTGATTTTTTTTAACTATTCACCTTATATTGAGGGTTAGTTTTGTATTTTTCTTATTAAATTATATCTAAACTTTTATGCATATTCTTTTTTTTTTTCCCCCTGCGGCACGCGGGCCCCTCACCGTTGTGGCCCCTCCCGCTGCAGAGCACAGGCTCCGGACGCGCAGTCTCAGCGGCCATGGCTCACGGGCCCAGCCGCTCCGCGGCATGCGGGATCCTCCCGGACCGGGGCATGAACCTGCGTCCCCCGCATCGGCAGGCGGACTCCCAACCACCGCGCCACCAGGGAAGCCCTGTAATAATTTTTAAGGATGGCAAACATATTGCCACTTAAAAAAATTGAGACCTATATTCTCGCCCTGCCTGTAGTTTATGAGCGTTGTGGGTATCCTGCATCCAAGCTAGCACTGGGTATTTCAGAACATGTATTTCTCAATTTTGTAGGTAAAAGTAGTATATCTTCTGGTCTTAGTGTGTTTGGACTATTAAAACAGAATATCAGAGACTAGGTGCCGTATAAACAACAGAAATTTATTTTTTACAGTTGTAGAAGCTGGAAACCTGAGATCAAGGTGCCAGCATGGTCTGCTTCTGGTGCAGACTCTCTTCTGGTTGCAGAGCTGTTTTCTTATATCCTCACATGGCAGAGAAAGGGCTGGAGAGCTCTCTGGGGTCCCTTTTATTAGGGCAGTCGTCTCATTCATGAAGCCTCCCCTTTCATCATCTAACACCCCAAACCATCACATTGGGGGTTAGGATTTCAATCTACGACTCTTGGAGGGGGTCACAAATATTAGCCCATTAACAATTCTTTTAATTTTGGTTTCTCTGATATTTTAAAACCTTGACTCCATTTTTATTTATCTTGTAAAGAGTTACTTTTTTCTTGGTAATTTTTTTTTTTTTTTTTTTTTTGCTGTACGCGGGCCTCTCACTGTTGTGGCCTCTCCCGTTGCGGAGCACAGGCTCCAGACGCACAGGCTCAGCGGCCATCGCTCACGGGCCCAGCCACTCCGCGGCATGTGGAATCTTCCCGGACCGGGGCACGAACCCGTGTCCCCTGCATCAGCAGGCGGACTCTCAACCACTGCGCCACCAGGGAAGCCCCGGTGTCTCTTTTAATACACTATTCTCATTGTTATAAGTTAACATATAGGGTAGACATAAGAAGGAAATATAGGAGCAGTCTTTAATACAAAGGAGTAATTTAATGTTGCAAAATTTCTGAGGCTTATAGAAACTTTTTAAAAAGGGCAAAAATATTAACTTTAGGACCAGAGTCCCTCGTAATGCAGATTAGGCTTATACCTATGATACCTATCCATTTCTGAATTAGAAATATACCTTTGGGGTAATAATCACAGTCTTGAAGTAGTATATAAGCTTTTAACCTGGACACCCCAAAAAAAGGCTTTGTAGCTCAGCTAATAGAAAAGCCATACTTAACGTAAGAGTTGAAGGTTGGAGGTGAGACAGGAAAGAAGGGGGCAGAGCACAACCATTAAGAACAGGATATGACATAAACTGGTTAGAACCAACTAGGCCCAAGATGCTGGAAGACTTGAATTCCAGGAGACCTTGAGCCTTATTACATACTCAGTATAATACATTAGCATCTAAATGACACACCCACAGGCGCCATGACAGTTCCAAGGCCTACCATAAAAGGTCAAAAAGTGGGTGGTGGCTCAATTCCCATAAAAACGTACCACCTCTACACTTTGGGGCCTGCTCTTGCCTTCTGAGATGGCCCACACTCTGTTTGTGGGGTGTGCATCTCTCTAAATAAACCTGCTTTCACTTCACTAGGGCTCACCCTTGAATTTTTCCTGCATGAAGCCAAGGACGCTCACTTGGAAGCCCGGCCCAGGGACTCACTCGAGACTTGGGACATGTCCATCCTCTCGCACCTCATTTTTTCCTACAACTGAGGCATTATATATTTCCCTAAGCTCACCCTACTTTGGTTGCAGAGTCATAGCTAGAACCAGGGGATTTAGAAGCATATCAAGTACAGCAAAATTCTTCTCCCCCAACTGTGTATACCAATGACACATGCAAGCCTTGCATTTTTTGAAAAATTTCCATCACAATTATCTTAAGAACGGTAATATTACAATAGCATCAGGCTGAAATACTAAATTTTAATGGCACATTATTTATTATGATAGACTTTTTCAACTTATTTTTACTGATATCATTCACGTAGTAAAGATCTCATATGTTTGCCTAAATCCTATAATATGCCTATTTTAAATCTGTAACAGGAAACCGATCAGGACTTTTTCAAATTAAACAATACATGTGAATAATACATTCTTTCATTAAAAAAAAAATGTAATGGCATATCCTTCTACTTAGCATTATCCTTTAGTTATTTATACCCAAATAAGTACCACTGGCAACCAGAGCATTCCAAAGATTGCTTTTCTGTTGTTTGCCCCTATAGTGATAATTTCTATGGTAATTACAAGGATAATCCCGGGCATAACTGTAAATTCTATGGCTAAGCATCCTCAGGAAGAAACTTTAAAAATAATAGATTAGCTTATTTTAATGATGTTACATGTTTGCGTGGTTAAGAACTATTACATCCCTCTGGGCTAAGAACCCAATGCTGGCACAGAGAGGATGGAAAGCCAGGCTATAGGACATCAATAAAAAGAGCAAATGGAATTCAGTGTTTGCCTTTTTTATCCTAGTCTTTCAACTATTATGGCTGATATAGTTTATGGCAAGTCTCTGAATTAATGACGAGAATACACTGGTAAACAGAAATGCATTTCATGTTCCACAAAGGGAAATTGAGTTGCTATGGAAAAATATACCCCCAAATAATGATAAAATTTTATGCTTTTTCTAAAAAAAATTTCAAAACCCAAAAACTAATTTAAACCTTTTTAAAATGCTGGGAAGTCTCAAGTTTTTCAGAAATGCAAATATTTTAGGTCATACAATTTTACTGCAGAATTCCAAATATAAATATATGTATATATATAACTATATATATATATATATATATGTGACTGGAAACACTGATGTTTAGGGAGGAGCTGGGAAATTGTTGGAAAGCTGCTCTTTTCTCACAGAAAATTCACTTTTTACAACTCTCTCTGCTGAAACTTCTAAAGACTTTGCTTTGGGGTTCAGTAATGGATGCCATTATCTGACAATGTCTGATCCATATTTTTTTAAAAAAGAAAAATACAGCTAGATGCTGAGTGACGTGTAGTTATTCAAGATTCTATTAATTCTATCTGTTCTCTGTAGCCTGTTACACCAATGAGCATTTTGACCTGTATCCAATAATTTCTACAATATTGGCTGTTTTCAGGAAGAAAAAAAAGCTCAGACAGGAAACTCAAACTTCCTTTGAAATACTTCATTTGAGTGAAAGTTTGAAGAATTTTGTGGTTTGCAGACTATGTGCAACATTTGTTTGAAATGCATATGTTTGAAATCCATCATAATGTAATTATATTACACTGATCAACTTTAGGTTGAAGAAAGAAATTTCTGGAGAAAAATCTTCTATCCTACTCATCAACAGTTACCAGTGATGAGTCCCTGCCTGTTTCAGGTTCTTTACATATACAACTGAGACTCTGTCAACTACCCAGAAAAGCAAGTGGCATCACCTCCATTTCACAGGCTTGGGAACCGAAGTGACTTGCCAAAGGCCATAGAGCTAGAAAGTGACAAATGAAGCTGGCTTAGATCTCAGCAACTTCAAAACTTGTGCCCTCTCCACTACACCTGTCTCCTAAAACCCTGCGTCTTACTTATAACAGACACAACTACTGTATCAATAAATCTTCACCACCATCCTAAGTTAATGGGTACATGTCGGTGAGAGCTAATATCAGAGGCTGACTTCTAACACTAAAAACCGTGTTATCAAGAGTGAAGTCACGAGCCACTATAAGCTGTCCCGATGTTCCTGCAAAACATTTTAGCTCTCTTTGGAGAGACTGTGAAACTATGTCACTTGTAGATTTATTGAGACCTAATCACAATCTCTTTCCTATTGTCCTGCAATGCTTTAATCGCTGGAAAATTCGTCATTGCTTAATGTAAATCATATGGAGTTGGAACCAAAAGGACAAGACTCAGAATTATTTATGACAAATAGGGAGAGTTTTCCATCTACGCAATATTCTATCTTAGTTCTAGTATACTGAAAGAATATATAACCCAGGATTACCAGCTGTGATGTAGCCCTCCCCACAAACAAACAAACATCTCATTAAAAAACAAATTCAAAATCGCATTTATGCAATTTAAGCATTTCGTTTTTCATTAGGTAAAGATACAACATGATTCTCTTTTTATTCTTTCCATGCATACTTGTACTCTTCCTTTTGAAGATCGTTCTTTTTTGTTAAATTTATATTACTGTGTTTGAAAGTCATTTAAAATTTGATGACAAGTAACTTTTTAAAAATAAACAGGACTGGGACTTCCCCGGTGGTCCAGTGGTAAAGAATCCGTCTTCCAATGCAGAGGACGCGGGTTCGATCCCTGGTCGGGGAACTAGGACCCCACATGCTGCAGGGCAACTAAGCCCACGCACCACAACTACTGAGCTCTTGTGCCTCAACTAGAGAGGCCGCGTGCTGTAAACTACAGAACCCACACTCTTGGAACCCAGGCACCACAACTAGAGAGAGAAGCCCATGCGCCGCAACGAAAGGTCCCACATGCCACAACTAAGATCCGACGCAGCCAAATAAATAAATAAATAAATAATAAACAGGACTGATTTATGGAGAATTGAGACTCATTCTCTTATGGAGTACTGTTATCAATAAAAATTTACCTTATCAACATTAACATTTTATAAGCTTTAACATATTTAAAATGAGCCACAGGGTGAACTATTAAATAGCAAAGTATTTAATTTGATTCTCTCCATATGGGTTGTCCTGTATTCTCTGTAACATTTCCTTGATTATATTAGGACTCTACTTATAAAAATATAATAAAAAAATAAATATAGAAAGAAAGAAAGAGAGAAAGAAAGGAAAGAAAGAAAGAGGGAGGAAGGAAGGAAGGAGGGAAGGAAGGAAGGGGTGAGGGTAGTAATTAAGAGGTACGAACTTCCAGCTGCAAAATAAATGAGTCATTGGGTATGAAATGCACAGTGTGTAGAATGTAGTCAATAACTAAGTAATATCTTTGTGATGCCATATCAAGATCATTGGTGATCATTTTGAAATGTATAGAAAAAAATGTATACAAAAAAGATTGACCTGCCTCTGTAGGTCAATTATACTTCAAAACCAAACAACCATACACACAAACTCACAGAAAGAGATCAGATTTGTGGTTACCAGAGGCGGAGGCGGAGGAAGGAGTAACTGGATGAAGGCAGTCAGAAGGTGCTACAAACTTCCAGTTATAAGATAAACGAGTACTGGGGATGTAACGTGCAACATGATAAATATAATTCACACAGCTGTGTGGTATACATGGAAGTTGTTAAGAGAGCAAACCCTAAGAGTTCTCATCACATACACAAATGTTATTTCTATTTTTTTAATCTCATTTCCCTATGGGATGATGGATGGTCACTGAATTTATCGTGATAATCATTTCATGATGTATGTAATTTAAATCATTATGCTGGACACCTTCGACTTGTACTGTGCTGTATGTCAATTATATTTCAATACAACTGGTAGAAGAAAAACAAATGTGATTAGCATGATATTTATTTTGTTTTTCCTAGGTTCTAAATCAATTTTATTTATATTCCAATCAAATATAATTTTTGTTTAGAGGAATCTTGTGATTTCTCCATGCTATGCAACCTTAAGATATAATAGAGTATCTATGATAGAAAGTGGTTTTTCTGAGAAGAGTACTTTTTTGGATTCTTTCTTACAAATAAGATAACTTTTCTGAGGATTAGGAAACTGAATACTGGCAAATAATTTAACTCCCCTTTTGCATCATGACATTGAAGATGGAAGTAATTAACGTTTTCCAGGTCTAAGCTGGACAAGGTAGGGAAGAATTTCTGGCTTTTGTTGTTTTTTTTGGTAGACTTAGGAAGAATGCATGGCACCAGGTTCTGTACACTATTCAAACACTGGTAGTAAAGAAGTCCAAGTGTAGGACTGATACATGGAATTGATGTAACTTTTAAAAGGTGCTTTTATTCTGTTGCAGAAGAGAAGGAAGAGATACTCAGTATTATTTTCCCTGCTTCCAAGGCAAAGCACGGTGTAAAGAACCCTGTTGGTTTTGCCAGGTAGGATAATAACACTGTTTTTTCTGGACCCCCTTCTAATTTTTTCCAGGTCACTTTACTGCAGGGTATACACGTTATGACCATGATCCTCCTACTGTTATAGTGCAAATAGTTTATCCAAACCACGTATATTTGTATGAACAACAATGTGTGACACAGAGGTGGCTCACCCCTACTGTCTCATGGTGAGATTTCTTGATTTAGAATTCCAAGTATCCATTGGAAATTTCAAATTAAATGGCAAGAGGTGACCTTTAAAATCTCTTCCAGAGACCAATTAGAAAGTTCTGTGGGAATAATTCCCTCTTCCTTCCTCCTCTTTGCCTTTCAGTTTTGGATGTGTTGGTTTGAAAATCAATCATTTTGTCATTCAAGAAGTGATCATACATTTCCAACAGGAGAGAAAGTAAGGGCATGAGAAAAGATGACTTTTTTACTCTAAATAAGGGTAACAAATGCTTATCAAGGAATGTTTGTTTGGCTCAGAATTAAAGTCATCATATATAATAGGAGTTTAGCATTTTGCTTTCCATCCAAACCAAGACTGCTTGCTCAAGCGCCTTTGAGAAACAACACAAGATGACTTAGGCTATTAGATTCTGTCAGCATAAATCTTCCCTATTGGCAATGGGAATCTATTTATTTATTTAGGAAAAAAAAGAAAAAGAAAGAAACCTTTCCTATGCCAGGAGAATTAATGCTACTAAATGAATACAATTAAAGACAATGGAACTTTTATCCACTGTTATGAATTAGTCTTTGCACAGCACAGCACCCACAAGACTACAAATTATATTTCTGTCTTTATCCACTTGGCCAAATGCGCACTTATTACCACCGTTCATTTAGAATCTAATTCAATCATCTAGGCAATAGATTTTAATGGGTTCTGCTACTTCTTGATGTGCCCCAAGGGAAGAAGGATTTTGTTTGGTTTTCCTCCCTGAATCTAAGAGACTGTGTCGGTTCTACCCACTTGTAAAAACAGTCTTGCTCTGCATGTTTGCTGTGCAAAATAGGGTGTGGTGAGCATGGAAAAGAGACTCATTTTAGGGAAACCCTCCAATTTTACGTGATATTGTATTTATAGTAACAGGAAGTTATACACAGATTTATGGTCTCACATCAGTGGCTAGACACAGGTGCTGTGACCCAGCAGAGAGCTGTATCACACGGGAGTAGAGAAAATTCTGCTCATGCATTTAGTTGCATGTTTCTACATTTCAGTCCTAATACCTGGGAAGGCAGACTTCAATATGTTCTGTTAATTAAAAATTTTATCATAAATTATTTTTGCCCAAAATATTATCCAGAGTAAAGGTCTAGGAGCTATTTTGTACAGATAATCTCAAAACGTAAAATGTTTTAGAAGCAGAATTGCTATATATATCAGCTCCACCATGGAGAAGCAATATTAATTCACCACATTTTATTTGCACGACAATTGACATGTCATCACGTTAATTCATGTGACACCCTTTATAGTATTATCCACATTTTTAAGATCAAAAGAGGTGACATCATTTGTTCAAGGTCACAGAGCTAGTCGGTGGTGGCACCAGGACTTATGACTCCACAGTTGACATTCTTTCCACTTTATTTCCTTAAGAAATTGGAATACTCATCAATTCATCATTGGTAAAGAAGAGGAAATGTATCTTCAGCTCCTAAGGGTCATGCTTGATTATTCCCCAGATGTGGACTGTTTTGGTCACCTTTCAATTCATGCCAGGATATGCTTTCATAGCCTCCCTTAGAGCAGATGCTTGCCATCGTTTTGGATGACTCCAAAACGCCAAAACACGGCCCTTCAGCTCCTTGCCTGTCTCCACTGCTGAGACATCTGCTTCCCACCAGTTCAGCCACCCCCTGGAATCCACTGTCGTCTCCCTGACTGTAACCCCCTAGAAACTTAATCATGTTACCTGATGAGAGGCAAAACAGTACAGTGGGGCTTCCCTGGTGGCGCAGTGGTTGAGAGTCCGCCTGCCGTTGCTGGGGACGTGGGCTCACGCCCCGGTCCAGGAAGATCCCACACGCCGCGGAGCGGCTAGGCCCGTGAGCCATGGCCACCGAGCCTGCGCGTCCGGAGCCTGTGCTCCGCAACGGGAGAGGCCACAACAGTGAGAGGCCCACGTACCACAAAAAAAACAAAAAACTAAACAACAACAACAACAAAAAAAAACAAAAAAACAGCACAGTGTTACTTTCATGGGCTCTGGAATCTGACCCCTGGACTTCAACCCTATTCCAGTTCTACAGTTTACTAGCTGGGCAAGTTTTAGTGTCACGGTCCTAAAAAAGTTGATAAGATGAAAAGAGTTAATAATACATGTAAAGAGCCAAACAATCTGGCATTTAGTTAGTGCTGAATAAATAGCATCTTTTTAAGCCCTTCAACCTTTGACCCCCTCTTTCTCTCCAGTCTTCACCAATGTGTATACTGGGGGAAATCCCTGAGAATAGTGACTGTGAATCTGTGAAGGAATGGAAACCCGCTGGCTAACTTCCATGAGAGAGTGGTTCCTAGACCAACATAGATGCATGGAAGACACAGGTGCATGGAAAGAAGCACAAGTGATGGGGTTTACAGATACAGGGATGGGAGCAAAGTCCAGATAGGCTGCTGGATTCTGAGTAACATGAGAAAACTGGGAACACTGTGAGCCCAGGAAACATAGGCAGGGATGAGTCGTCCTAAAGCACATTTTCACACAAGCCTGACGGCTGGGGAATTCCAGGTGAATGTGTGAATGTGAAATTCCCTTCAAGAAAACAGTATCTGAGCAGAATGGGTCAAAAGACTGGGAAGTGAATCAGAGAGCAAGCAAATCTTCCTCTCCAGTTCATCATTTCTCTGTCTGGGAGAAGGGGAACACAGTAATAGCTGTTCCCTGACTTGACTTTGTACCTTGGAGACTCCTAAGGCACATTCACATATTGAAGTTTCTTAGAACTCCTATTGTAAACCAGTAAGCTTAACTGTGTTGCAGCCTGGTCCTCCTGTTCCTAACTTTTATTTATTCTATGTTCATCTTATCTTCACCCCAATCTAGGAGATCAGATGTGAGATTTTTACCGTGGAGAAAATAAACGACAAGATACAAGACCATGTTAGAAAAAGTTACCAGAGTACATAGTTCTAGGAAGTTCACTTTTGCAGAGATGGTTTGGATTTAGTGATTCACGTGTATAAGAGAAAAACACTGGGTTCCTTGATTCCAAAAACTAGCTCTCTATGCAAATACTAGGGGATAACCCCCTGAACTCTGCCATCTCACTTTGTTCACCTATATAGTAGAGATTATAGTGCTGGTCTGACTCAAAGGAACAAAGAAGGTAAAAGTTAAATGAGACAATGCATGGAAAGTGCTTAGCAGAGGGCTTGACACAGATAAAGGAGATATTACAAGTTCTGCTTTTATTATTGTTATTTTACTCTTCGGTTTACAGAGTTCAAAAGCTTAAACTATTTAACAAATATCATATGATATAGCTTATATGTGGAATCTAAAAAAAATGGTACAAATGAACTTATTTACAAAACAGAAATAGAGTCACAGATGCAGAAAACAAACTTATGGTCACCAAGGAGGAAGGGAGGGGGGATAAACTGGGAGATTGGGACTGACATATACACACTACTGTATATAAAATAGATAAGAACCTGCTGTATAGCACAAGGAACTCTACTCAATACTCTGTAATGACCTATATGGGAAAAGAATCTAAAAAAGAGTGGATATATGTATATGTATAACGGATTCACTTTGCTGTACACCTGAAACTAACACAACATCATAAATCAACTCTACTCCAATAAAAATTAATTTAAAAAAAGCTTAAACTACTTAGAGTACAACAACACTGTTGGTGATAAAAAGAACTCTGTCTTCCAAATATGAGGCCAGAGTCCTAGGTTTTCACTGAAATCTTATCTCTGGAAACAGTCTTAAATTTGCCAATTTAGAAAAACAAGTAGTGTCATAAATATGAAAACTGCGCCTTAAGTTCTACTTGGCAGTAGGTGATGGAAAGGTTTTGCTTTGTCTTATTAACTACAATAGATTGAAAAAGAATGATATACATCTTTTTTGCACTTTTTAAAAGCCAAGAAGAAAAACAACAAATAAAGTGATAGACTTAAAGCTGCCCGACCTTCACGTACTTCATCAGCACACACTGCTAACTGAGGTAGCTGATCTCAGAATGGAAAATGTTTCCAGATAATTCTTTTATTTCTCCACTAGGCAAGGAAAGAACTTCTTCTCCACAGACCATGAATCCTCAAACTTGCATAAAGATATTGAAATATACTTTCATTTAAAACTTCAAAACAAATGACAATAACGATAAAACTATTCTAATATAATTTCTAACCCATGTGGAAGGAGTCATGTGTACACCTGCCAGAGTGTGTTCAGTCAATATTGTATTTGTGCTTAATATTTTATGATTTTACATATACATTTAGGTCCATATCATGTTGCAAGTACCTTCAGATGAAATCAGATTCTACATTCTTCTCCTCACCTCTCACAAACCTTGTGGTCTGTGTACCAACAAAGGGTATGACGGTTAATAACTGAAGCAATCTGATCAAATGATGTTGCAATATTGCAAAGTTTACACTTTGAATTTTGATGAAGCTGAACCTTTCTCAAACAATAATATTTATGCATCATTTTGACAAGATCATCCAATTGGAATGGACAGAGCTCTCATGCCCTTTTGACAAAAGATTTAATGGTCTTGCTTCCAGTACATTCTGCCCTCAAAAGTTCATTCTACAATAGTCAGAGGGTGCCTCCAACGTAGGTGAGACTCTGGTATTCCTCACTAATAGCCTGCTGAAAGCTTCCCATCTCACTTGTCATAGGGCTGTCTCAGAAAACAATAATCTAAGAAGGAACAGAAAACAGATGACCTAAGGAAGAAATTCAGTGGAAAAATGCAGAGAATAAATTTATGTCTAATATTTGTCATTTGTTTCCTTAATTGCCCAGCCAATTTCTTCTCTCTCTTTTTTTTAAATAAACGTATTTATTTATTTATTTTTGGCTGTTTTGGGTCTTCGTTGCTGCACATGGGCTTCCTCTAGTTGAGGTGAGCGGGGGCTACGCTTCATTGTGGTGCGCGGGTTTCTCATCGTGGTGGCTTCTCTTGTTGCGGAGCACGGGCTCTAGGTGCATGGGCTTCAGTAGCTGTGGCACGTGGGCTCAGTAGTTGTGGCTCGCAGGCTCTAGAGCACAGGCTCAGTAGTTGTGGCGCACGGGCTTAGTTGCTCTGCGGCATGTGGGATCTTCCTGGACCAGGGATCAAACTTGTGTCGCCTGCACTGGCAGGCGGATTCTTAACCACTGTGCCACCAGGGAAGTCCTGCCCAGCCAATTTCTGAATTTAACTTACATCAGAAGAGCTTAAAAGTTGAGACACTAGATTTCACTCATATTTTCATATTGAGAAATGTGTACATGAGAACACGAACTGTACCTTTCCACTGTTCTCTACTATGTCATCCTCATTAATTGATTAATGTTCTACCCCCAGAAGTGGCCCTGCTGCATTTCTCTATCTGTTCCTAAATCTGGCCTCATTCCAGCCATGCTGGTCTCCTGTAAATACCTCAGGGCCTTTGCACTTGCTACTCCTAGTACTTTACCCTGGGAAACAGCTTCCTCCCTTTCTTCTTCCTGTAGGGTTCTCTGCTCAAGCATCATTTCACCATAGCACCCCTCCCTTCACTCTTTTCCCCCTTGTTCTCCTTCATTGTTCTTTATGGTTCTTCAATTTTCTTTCTCCCCTCACTAGGTGTGAACTTCATGAAGGCAGAAACTTTGCTTGTTTTGTTTACTGCTGAATCTCAAGCCCTGGAAATTTGTGGAATAAAAGTGCCACGAAATAATAATTCATTGGATCAACTGTGTGAATAAATAAGTGAAGCATTTTCAAATCTTATCTGCACATGGCCAAATATGCAAACAGAGTGCAGAAGGCACAACGGTCCCCATGTCAGGCCAAACCCACTCCTTTTTTAAGAACCTGAGACTGGGCTTCCCTGGTGGCGCAGTGGTTGAGAATCTGCCTGCTAATGCAGGGGACACGGGTTCGAGCCCCGGTCCAGAAAGATCCCACATGCCGCGGAGCAACTAGGCCCGTGAGCCACAACTACCGAGCCTGTGCGTCTGGAGCCTGTGCTCCGCAACAAGAGAGGCCAAGATAGTGAGAGGCCTGCGCACCGCGATAAAGAGTGGCCCCTGCTTGCCACAACTAGAGAAAGCCCTCGCACAGAAACGAAGACCCAACACAGCACAAATAAATAAATAAATTAATAAACAAACAGAAAGAACCTGAGACTAAATGTAAAGATAAACCCAAGGAGTGAGAAACAGGCCAGGTGGAAGTAGACCCACTAAGACTTAGAGTCAGAGATTGCTCACAAACCTCTCAGCTATTGGAACTAAGAATGTCTCTGCTAGTCCAGCTTCAAGAATTCTGTGACTGGCTTTTCTCAGGGGTGGATTAAGCCCAGAGAAAAGGGGTCAAGATCAGTGTGCAGTCTGTTCCCCTGCCCTTCAATGTGGATGACCTAACTCATCTAGAGCATGTTCTGGCTCCAATGAACTAGTATTATAAAATCCTCGAATTTCAAAGCTGGCATGGATTTTTGCGTAGTTGAGCCAACACGCCTCATAAATGAGTAAACAATAGAGTGAAATTTTTTTTCATTAGTTCATGTCTTTTATTAACCAATATACAATTACTTGTCTTCTGGTTTGTTGAAACAATAGGTCAGACAACATTTGCCACAATGTCTGTCAAAGTGGCTGGCCATAAAAACTCCAGCACCACATTCATTTGAAGGGCACTCCCAACGAAGGAGACTGATTTTGCCATTCTCATCCACCTTATAGTATTTCAGGACAGCCAGCTTAACCTTCTTTCTCTTACGCTTGTTCTTCTTGGGAGTGGTGTACGACTTCTTCTTCCTTTTCTTAGCACCACCACGAAGCCTCAACACAAGATGAAGAGTGGACTCCTTCTGAATGTTGTAGTCAGACAAAGTACGTCCATCTTCCAGTTGCTTGCCTGCAAAGATCAGTCTTTGCTGGTCAGGAGGAATTCCTTCCTTGTCCTGGATTTTGGCCTTTACGTTTTCTACTGCATCCGAGGGTTTGACCTCGAGAGTGATGGTCTTCCCCGTCTGGGTCTTCACGAAAATCTGCACATTGGCGGCGGTGCCACTGCAGATGGAGGATCCAAAAGCTAGAGTGACATATGTAAAAATTCAAATGTTTGCACTCAAGGCCTGGGGAAACTATCTTCCAAGAAATAATTTTAGATTAGAAAGAAATAAGGACTGAGTCATTGCTTCTGAGAGATGCTATGTAGCATCCACAGAAATCCCTGGTGAAGCTTAAAAATTTACAGAAGAATAGAGTGATGTTACTATCAGTGTGCTACACTGTTATTTGATACCCAAGTATATTGAGTCCTGTGGTCTGGGTTGAACTAACAAAAGGTGACAGAGGAAGACAAGGGCAGGAGGTAACCAGGTGAGTGACCAGGCCATGGTGGTATCTTTGTCCACTTGGGCCGCTCTAACAAAAATACCCCACAGAGTGTGGCTTATAAACAACAGAGATTTATTGCTCACAGCTCTGGAGGCTGCAAGTCTGAGATCAAGGTGCCAGCACGGTCGGGTGAGGAACCTCCTCTGGTCAAAGACTTCTCATTGTGTCCTCATATGGCAGAAGGGATGAGGGAACTCTCTGGGGTCTCTATTATAAGACACTAATCCCATTCCTGTGGGCCCCATCCTCATGACCTAAGTGGCTCCCAAAGGCCCCACCTCCTAATACCATCACATTAGGGGGTTAGGATTTCAACATATGAATTTTGGGGGGACACATTCAGACCATAGTGGTTGATTTCAAGGCGTCCACAGAGGGTCACTGAAATTTGACCTTGCTGACAAATGAACACCCCTCTCCTCATTGTAATCCAAAGATATCTAAACACACTTCTGCAAGTTGTGGCCACTTGGACCAAACAGAGGGCATAATTCCTGGTTAAGAGCAAATAGCTGAGAACTAGAGAGATCACAGTTCTAGTTTTAAAGTCTAGGCTATTCATGCCTCGTTTTTAATGACTTGTCAGGCAGAGGACTCAGGTAACCTGCCTCTCCCACTTCAGGCACGGCCTGGATCCCTGGCAGTCAGTCTGAATTTGATCTATCAAAAGCACTGATATCTGCAAAGCTTCTCCTCTCAACCTGAGTCCTGGCCTTGGCCTCTTCTGGCTTCCCTGTTCTTCATTGCCCACTTCCTGGTGTGGCAGTGGACACTGTTCACCATTTGTGGCCACAGGCTTCAGTCTTAGGATATTATAAGTGCATTTATGGAAGAAATTCTTCAGAATGATAAGCTGGATACTGAAATAGGCTACAATGAGAAAAAATGTCAACATGAAAACTGAAGCAAAGGAATTCAAATAAAAAGTGAAGTTAGAAATATAAATGGGAAATAAATTCCATTACTGGGGTCGTGGAAAGTAACTGACTTTTATATTACAGAGTGTTTTGTTTAAATAATTACAGATTCAACAAAGAAATGAGCTGCTACCATTCCAGTCTATGTGTTTCTTAACTTTGGTTTACAGCAAATAAACCACCACAGTGTAAAGAAGCAAGCAAAAGGACAACCAAGTTAACTACCCAGAAACTGCCTCTGTCCCATGTGGACTCTGCATGGGTGCCCTCCCTTCTCTGTATTTGCATACTGCTCACTCCTCAGTCTTGATAAAGTGTGGACTATCCATCAATCTCAGTCTTACATTTAAAACTCATTAAAAATCTATTTACCATTCCTCTAAAAGATTAATCACACAAGTCCAACAGGATAGCTTTGCCAATTAAAATGCTCCCGCTTTACCGTTTCATTTCAAGTGTATTGTAATTATATTATATTGTTTCTGGTCAAGTTAGAAAATTTATTCAAATAATAATCCTATTTTTGGTATATGGTACACTCTTAGCACTATTGCTCATGTTAATTATGCACAAAACTTGAAAATGTACTTAGGTGTCTAAAGAAGTAAGATTGTCTTTGTCTGCCTGTCTGTCTATCTATCTATCTATCTATCTATCTATCCATCCATCCCTTAAACTGTGTGGTTATGTAAATATCCATAAGAAGGGCTAATTACTTACCCTTTGGGTGTCTTGGCTTTTTATGCAACCACTTTTCTATCTCTCATTTGTGTGTCTGTGTTTTTTTTGGGGGGGCTCGCCGTGCGGCATGCGGGATCTTAGTTCCCGGAACAGGGATCGAACCCACGTCCCCTGCAGTGGAAGCGCGGAGCCTTAACCACTGGACCACTGGGGAAGTCCCTCACTTGTGTTTTTAAGAAGAAATTTATACCAGAGATCACATTCATTTACCTGCTCAGGCTTATAAACAGATGCATAACGGGAATATGGTTCACAGTTATGAGTTTTGAGAAATCACTTGTGCTTAGTCGATCCTATGAGTTAGAGAGAGAAGCAGTTCCTGGCATCATTCCTTATGTCCCAACTCTTGACTTATCCTTCCCCAGGATTAAGTCAGAGCACAAAATCCTTGTTCTAGCTGTCCTAGATACTCGAGAAAGCATATATGGATGTGTTTACAATATTAAAAAAACTAATCTTAAGGATCCTTTTTTTCCTTTGTCATGCAAAACAGCAAACACAGCAAACACTGACTCAATTTCTTTTCTTTTTGATTTTTAATGAATTGGAAAGCACTGAGTGAAGGAGACAGATGTTCATGAACTCCAGGTCAAGCTAAGCTTTGGCAGCCAGAAAAGTGTTCCTAATAAATATGATTTTATTTGTAAATGAGAGAGACAGATTTCTGGTTTTCTTTTCCACTCTCAACTGATTAGTGTGGCTAGCTCTACAGAGATTGCCAAAATTAATTAGAACCAATTTTAATTAATTATTTCGAGTTAATTTTTGTTAACTAGAGGTGATCCAGAACTAAGATTCACTTTTGAGATTATATCTAGGTAAATGATTCTAAAACTAAATTGTAAATATGTTGGATTTTTCATTCATTCATCAGATATTTACTGATACCCTACAATGTGCCTATGCCTCTTTAAGGCATTGGGAAATTTGGTAGTTAACCAAACAGACAAAAATTCCTTCATTTGTAGTTGAGAGAGAAAGATAACAAAGTAAATAAGTAAATACATATAGAGTATGTTAGAAGGTGATATCAAGGAAACAGGGATACGCAGTGTCAAGGGTTCAGCTCTAAATAAAGTATTGTGGGGTCCTCACTGAGTGGATGTTGAGAGGGAGCAGGCAGGTGATGAGATGTCAGGAGAGCCCCAGGTGAGGGAGGAGACATCTTCAATGTCTCTGGGGGGAGAGAGCACCCCAACGACAGTGTGCCTACAGCCCAGAAAGGGGCTGAGTATCAAAAGACGAGCTCAGTGGAGCAACAGGGCTCCGGCAAGAAGGAGAATGGCCCGTCACTGTAGGAACTTTGATGTTTACTCTGAGTATCTGAAAGGCCGTAGGAAGTATTTGAACTAGGAAGTGAACTGACCTAATTTATGCTTTTAAAGATCATGCTGACTCTGGTGTTGAGAACAGACTGTTGGGGAACTGAAGCTGGGAGGCTGGTAACGGGGTAAAGGTAACAATTTAGGTTCAGTGGGCCAGTGGACCAGGCAGGTAAGTAGGTGGTGAGAGGTGGTTGATCCTGGCTGGATCATGAAAGTAAGGTGGCAGGATTGGTTATTGGTTAGAATATAGGATTTAAGAGATAAAAAGAGCCAAGATTGACTCATATGCTTTATTAACTAAAATTATAGGAATAGTCAATCATGGGTTTGATGTAGGTGTTCATTTATTGTGACCATATTTACTATGAATTCCTAAAAACATGAAAGAAGGAAATCTTTCTAAGCTACCTTGAGTACAGGTAGGGATTCCAATATGATTTCTCCCTTTATGCTTTGATTTCCCTCATTGAAAAGATATTTCTTTCTTCTCCCCTGCCAAATATTTTCTTTAGACTTCATAAACATCTTAACGTTTTTTTGTCTTTCAGAGCACACATTTTTTCTTAAATAATTATGTTGAAAATTACTAAATATATCTTATATTTTCACATAGTTACTGTTCATATTGTTATTAATCTGCATACCTTTTCCCATTAAACTGTAAAATATTTTTTTAGAAAACTCTTTCACTATGTGTACTCAAAGTTTTTCTTGAAATAGCAGAAGACACCCCAAACTAGACTGTTCTTTTCTTTGCATTCTCTTCCAGTCCGTGTTGTTACTTTCACAAAGTGAATACAATTCATGGGTTGCTCTCAATTACTGTAGATGGATATGCATGTTTCAGCAAATGGTAAAAAATTTGAAACATAATAATTGTAGCAGCTGTGCACCTGGGCATTCTCACATGATCTCTGTCCCAATTTTGAAATGCAAGGATTAAGCAAACAAAAGTGAGACAGCTTTCCTGTCACCTTTATTTTGCCAAACTGACTCAAATGAAGATGACTTTTGACTGTATGATTCCCGATCTGTAATTATTTCAGGAGCAACTCCTGAAAAATTCAGAGCTATCACAAAACATCTGTTTCTCCCTCCACAATCGTTCAGACCCTGAAAATATTAAAACCGATTAAGGTGATTCAATAAATTTAGCAGGGTGGTCCAGTTTAGCCTCTCAGAAAATACTGGAGAGAAGATAACCAAATCTGTCTGGAGTTTATTGATATTCCTTGGAATTTCATTATAAGAATGTGGGTACTGCTACAGCACATGGGGACTAACTCACACAGAATGTGGTCAAAGACAGTAGTCAACTTCAGTCCACAGGTACAGATGGCCATTTTTGAGTAACCTTCCCTAACGGCAGACTTTATGGAAACGGTTTGGGAGTACAACTAAAAATAAACTTCATGGGACTTTTATTTCCTAATTTAAAAAGATAAAGCAATTTTTAATAAGAGACTGCTCTGTCCTACAGCCATTCACCTGGAAGGTAGCTCATTTGGAAGAGCTACTGATTATCATTGAGTTCTAGACCTTTTATCGGTGTATCCTATATCCTGACACTCACCTGTCAGTTTATTCATGAGTTCATTTGGATCCACCGTCTTTGAAAAAAATTGAAGAAATTATGGCAAAATGGACTAGCCAATGTCTTCCAAACTCTACCATCAAATCAACACTAGACTATGACGCATCACATTTAGAGGAAAGTTTACAGACTCAAGTGTAAAAATTACTATGAACAATAAGAAAATTTTATCTCCTTTCTCTTCCTTTTCCAAAGTGTTCAAAATTACCAGCTACCATCTTGCATTCTAATTTGAAGTATTTAAAAAAAAATCATGCCTCTAATAACGACAGTCAAAAAATTACTTGCTAAAGAGCATACTTATTCCCAGACTCCTGAGATACTGACAAGATGACAGCATTTCCAAGGCCCCTGTTCATCATTGTTCTGTAAGACTGTCAGTATGAAAGTGACTGATGCCTTCTCATCCACTTGCTTCCCCCCGCCCCATCAACCAGCCAATTCTTTGTGACAGGCTCATTTTCAGGGCAAACAATGTTCTATGTATTGGTCAGGTTTCCACTAATGCATGTACGGAAGCAGAAATGTTACACAGGTAGAATTAACAAGGAAAGAAAACGGTGTTATGGCCATCTTTCCAGGGTCCAGGGATCCCAAGTGTGGTCAAGAAGAAGGGGCTGGACACAGCAAAGACATAGAGCCCATAATAGGACCCAGATGCCCAGGCCCAAGGGTGGTATTACTCACAAGGGTACTCACTGGAGCCATCCAAAGAGCACAGGCATAAGCTAATCCACAAGACTGGTACCCACGTCATTGCCTGCAGTTGGTCTGAACCGTGGCCCACACATGCAGGAGGTATCACTGGAACCAGCAGAGGCTGTGGGTTCCATCAGAGGATGAGGAGAGCCAGGCTCTCCAGGCTCACCTGCCCCCACCCCAGACACGACAGGCCACCTAGACCATGTGATTGCTTCCCTCTTTTCTCCCCACCTTCCTCTTCCTGCATGCTTTCTACTTGTCCTGGCTTTATTTCAAATGGACCAACCCTGAGAAGCCCCTCTCTCCTCTTCCCTCACTGGGACCAGTCTTACTACATGTCCAAGGCTGAGGAGAGTCCGGACAGTTGAGGTCTCTGGGGTGAGTGGCTATTGTGTCAGTTCCTGTTCTCTAAGTTGGGCTGGTGCCCGACGCTACCCAGAACATTCCTGAAGGTAAATAACTTGTGATAGGGTCTGGCCTTTGAAATATAATTTGGTTGGTTTTCTCTGTGTGTGTAGGTATGTAAAAAAATAACTAAGTAAACAAATAAATACATTTTGATTCGATTTTTTAAAAAGGTGATTGGGTTCCTAGGAGTATCTTTGTACTTACAGAAATTTTAAAGTTATTTAAGCAGCAGGTATTGGGGATTTAGTTCCAGTGAATTATGACCAATTGGTTGTCTTGTACGACTAACATTCCATTTTTTTGGATATGCAGAATTATTTAAAACGTTGAGTAAGTCTTTAAGCATCTAACACATATACAATATTTTTAGGGGGAATAAAGATGAATAAGAAAAACTTCCTATTTTTAAATTTAGTTAATAAAAAGAATAGGATTAAAAGTACATGTTAGCTTTTAGTGATACTGTGCTGTTCTTTTTCTTTTAACTAAAGTATTTGCTTTTTCTTCTTTTATTAATTCAAATTAGAGTTAAAAATCTCTCAGTGTAAAATGCCAAGCTGGAATAATTAATCTACACCAAGAAATGGCAGAAGCAGCAGGGAGAATGAAACTCAAGGCTCAATTAACAATAAAAGAAAACTGCACTGTTGTGATATTTCCAGGGTGCCAGGTATCCTGGGATCAAGGTGGTCCCCAGCCCATGGAAGAGGGAATCACAGCAACCTAATAGGTTATATGATCCTTTGAATGAGAATTTAAGTATCAATCAGGTCTTCTGGCCACTGGAGGTGAAGGTGAAAGGGTAAAATAATTTTATCATTATGTGATCATAAAATAGAGTCATTAAGATAAATAGTAAATACACTTATGACATTCTTGTTGTAAAAGAAAAAAGGGGGGGTGGCGTTAGTTCCCTGGTGGCGCAGCAGTTGAGAGTCCGCCTGCCGATGCAGGGGACGCGGGTTCATGCCCCGGTCCAGGAAGATCCCACATGCCGCAAAGCGGCTGGACCCGTGAGCCATGGCCGCTGAACCTGCGCATCCGGAGCCTGTGCTCTGCAATGGGAGAGGCCACAACAGTGAGAGGCCCGCGTACTGCAAACAAAAAAAAAAGGGGGGGGGATTATGAAGTACTTTTCAATCAAAGCAAACTCACTCAGCATAAAAATTGGGGGAGAATGAAGCCATCTCAGTGGTTCCACGGTGTAAACCACAGAAGAGATGATCTGTCAGAAGAACAGCAAGATTTCAGATCACTCTCCAGACACAGTATGCAAGGTGTTTATCCAGAAATGTCCAAGGAGCATAGGGACAATCCTTGAGTCAGTCAAACATTCCCAGGTGGCTTTACTTATAGTGACTATACTTGTTCATTTCTAGAAATTCTATTTGGGCCTTTTAAAAATTTTATAGTCTCTTATTTTATGGTTTCTTTCAGCTTGCTCTAGTCACTCAAATTCCTGGACCCCCAATCATTTAGTCTGCTGAAAGTGCTGACTCTTTCCTGGTGACTCATTTGTCTTGTCCTTGACAGTTTTGAACTCTGAGCTTATCATCAGTGGGGTTTCTCTTCTTTCCTAAGGGGTTCTTGCATGATCCACTGTGTGGAAAAGCTTTGCAGAAAAGTGTTATGTTCACCTAATGCTAGGATCCTCAGGGTTTCTAGACAAGTCTTCAGTTTATTCTTTTCAGCTCAAGTTTCTTTTTTTTTTTTTTTTTGCCGTACATGGGCCTCTCACTGTTGTGGCCTCTCCCGTTGCGGAGCACAGGCTCCGGACGCGCAGGCTCAGCAGCCATGGCTCACGGACCCAGCCGGTCCGCGGCATGTGGGATCTTCCTGGACCAGGGCACGAACCCCTGTCCCCTGCATTGGCAGGCGGACTCTCAACCACTGTGCCACCAGGGAAGCCCCAGCTCAAGTTTCTTTACAACAGACAAGCTGTAAGTTCAGACCCTGCCCTCAAACACATCTGGTTTCTCAAAGGAGAAAAATTTCTCCACTTAAGCACCAGAGAGGACAAGCTTCCCTGATGATCTCAAATCAGTGATGAGGCATCTTGAGCTCTTTCCACAGGTGGGGTTGCCCTTTCAGTCCACAGGCATCATGCAGAGACACTGTTCCAGCTCCCTTCTCATTCAGCTTAAAATCATTTCCTTCTTTCTTGGTGGATATCTAAGTCCGCTTGGCTGCTACAACAAAGTACCATATACTGGGTGGTGGCTTATAAACAACAGAAGTTTATTTCTCACAGTTCTGGAGGCTGGAAGTCTGAATCAGGGTGCCAGCAG
Source organism: Aethalodelphis obliquidens (assembly GCF_003676395.1). Lineage (NCBI taxonomy): Eukaryota > Metazoa > Chordata > Mammalia > Artiodactyla > Delphinidae > Aethalodelphis > Aethalodelphis obliquidens. Next base: position 9,606,946 of record NW_020837973.1, read on the forward strand.
GGCTGGAGTCTGGTGAGGGCCCTCTTCCTGGCAGACGGCCACCTTCCTGCTGTGTCCTCACATAGCAGACGGGATGAGGAAGCTCTGTGGAGCCTTTCTTATAAGGTCACTAATCCTATTCTTGAGGGCTCCACCTTCATGATGATTCAATTCCCAAAGGCCCCACCTCCAAATAGCATCACATTGGGGATTAGGTCCCAACACATGAAGTTGCAGCTTGGGTGGGACGACACAAAAATATTCAGTTTATGGTAGTGAGCCTTTAGCATCTGGTCCTCTTTCCTCTTGGATTATATCTGGATCATAAAGCCTTGGGTTTAAGCTCCATCAGCTTCGATTTCTCTATTTCTTTTTTTTTTTTTTTTGTGGTACGCACAGGCTCCAGACGCGCAGGCTCAGCGGCCATGGCTCATGGGCCCAGCCGCTCCGTGGCATGTGGGATCTTCCCGGACCGGGGCACGAACCCACGTGCCCCGCATCGGCAGGCGGACTCTCAACCACTGCGCCACCAGGGAAGTCCCTAGACTATACCTTTTAGAATAGTTTTAGAAAAATGGAGAAAATAGTGCAGAGAGTTCCCATATACCCCACATCCAATTTTTCCCCTATTATTAACATCTAATATTAGTATGGCATATTTATCACAATTTTAAACCTATATTGGTACATCATCATTAACTAATGTCCATAGTTTCTTCAATTTCCTTTTCAGTTTTTTTCTGATGTCCTTCTTTTGTCCCAGGAACCCATCCACCAGGATCCCGCGTTGCCTTTGGTCATCGTGTCTCCTCAGACTCCTCTTGGCTGAGACAGTGTCTCAGACTTTTCTTGTGTTTGATGATTTTGACAGTTTTGATGAATGCTGGTCTGGTGTTTTGTAGAATGTCCAGTATTGGGATGTATCTTTCTATTTTCTCATGATAAGACTGAGATTGTAGGTTTTGGGGAGGAAGACCCCAGAAGAGAAGAGAGCACTTCATCACATCAGAACAAGGGTGCACACCGTCCACGTGACTTTCCCCTGTTGACGTGGATCTTCATGACTTGGCTAAGGTACTGTTTATTTGTCAGGTTTCTCCCCTTCTTTTCAGGACTCCTTGGTGCATCCACTCATCACTTGCATCTTGGTCACACATTAGTTCATGGCACACGCTTAAGAAGGCTTTTAGTGAGGTCCCTCTTTTGTTCAATTTTATTTTATTATTTTTTCCTTCATCCTCTATCCCCATACCCATCCATGCCATGCCTACCCCAATATATCCTCTTAACATATTAAATGTATAACCATCCTATTTATCTTCTCTATCCTTATTAAAGGTGGTATTTCTGCATGCATAATTTAAAGAACACCTATGTGTTATAATAACTTTTTAAAGAAACTTTCTTCAAATAACATTAGGTTTGGGTAACCATCCAGTTCATTACTTCTGACTGCTGCCTAATGGTTCTTTGGGTATATCAACCATATTTTCTTTTATCGATGACTCAAATTATGGAGACTAGAATACTTCCAGCTTCTCTGTCCACACCAAGTGCTTGAGTTAATTCCTGGGATGGTCTCCTTATGGTCCTGTGGGAGAATTTTCCCCTCTTATTTGCCCAGGGGTAGAAACACTGGGTCCTGGGGCTTTTTGCAATCCAGCTCCAAAGCGCCTGCACCTGTTTACATGGGGTGTGAGTGCTTCTTTGCCCACATCCTCCCCAGGATTTAATTTTATTTGACTTTGCAGCATTCTCCACACTGATGGGTATAAAGCAGTCTATCCTTACTGTTTTCATTTGTATGTTTGATTATTAGTGTATCAGTCAGGGTTCTCCCACCCCACGGCCAGTCAGGTTGACACAGAGAATTAACCATCACAATTAGTAAGGTCTAACTTATTTTTACAAGTCTTACCATTTGTTTGCCTCCTATGAATTGCCTAATCCTCTCCTCTGTCCATTTCTTTTTTTTTTTTTTTTTTTTTTTTTTTGTTTTTGCCCTTCCAGTGGATGTGGACTAAAGTTTCTTGCACACTCTGGATACCTGCTGCAATTACCTTGTCCCAGCTTTCACCTATGTTTATGATGTCCTTACTCAGAGTAGTAATCTTTTATTTTGCTGTAGTCAAATACATCAAATTCTCAACTTATGGTTTGGCCTCTGTGTATCTTGTTTAAGAAATATTTTTCTTATGGTGGTCAATATACTATTCTAGATTATGAATTTATACAATTTGATATTGAGATAAAACTAATTTTTCTCCATGGAGTGAGACAATTTTCAACATCAGGCACTGAACATCATCTTTATCCTGTGACTTATGATGTCAAGATCACCAAACACAACGTTCCCTTAAGTACCCAGCTCTGATATTGGATTCTAGTTTGCTCGGTTATTATTAACTCATAACTATTGATCATACTCAATGCCGGTCCTAATAAAAAAGCATAATTATATAAGTTATAGTTAAATGGGCTTATGTTTTTCTCTTATCTCTACATATCCATACTTTACTTGTCTTTCAAAATCCAACCTCTCTGTGGATTCTTCTTAAATACCCGTTTTAATTTAGTTGTTTAATTCACTGCATGTCCAAGCACCCTATCTCCCCCGCTAACACTAAACCCCAAAGAGGTAGTAAAACCTCTAAATCTTTGCCACTTACCAGCTGCATGACCACTGGCCAGTTTCGTAGGCCATCAGAGCTACTGTTTCCTCTTCTTATGGGGCAAAATAAAACAACAGGATTAATGAACATTTATTGCATGTCCTATTGCATAGTTCTAGGAAGTAGCAAAGATTATTACTGACATTTTGTAGACAAAAATTTGAAGCTTGCCCAAACTTGCACAGCTAATAAGTAACTGCTAGAGTAGGGATTTAAACCCAGGATGTCTAAAGATAAAAATCTCTGTTCCTACTTTTAGGCTATATCCCCTTATTTGGACCATAGAGAGAGAGGTCTACTTCAATGATCAGTAATTATTATTTACCTAACTCATGAACTATGGAATAGAGCAGAACCTCTCACAACCTCAGCTTGCTCCAGTGGCTTTATGACAGTTAACACAGAAGAACATTCCTCATGGAAAATAGAAAATTCACTGTCTTTATCTGAACAAAACCATAAAAATAATAATGGTTCCAAGGTACTGAGGGTTAATATTTTTTGCGAGGCCCTATGTTTAAGCACTTGGATTCTATAACTCATTTAATGCTTATATTGTTCTAACATGGTAGATACTTATATCCCCAATAACTGAGATTTTGCTAGGTCAAGAAACTTCACCAAATTACACAACTAGTATGGGCAGAGCTGGACTTCAACCTAGATTTCTCAGTCTCCAAATCCTTCTATTTTAACTATTTGGTATAAAGTTTATAATTTTAATGTATTTTCTAGCTATTAATTGTTTTTTATTTTCTTTTTATATGATCTTATGACATATTTTGTAGTATAAGAAATGAAATTAGACACATTTGAACCCTCTTCTACTGAAATAGTTTCTTTCATTTATTTTTTCTTTAACAAGGAGAAACAAGGACTGATTATACTCAGAATTTATTGTTTCCTACTGTCTTTAAAGCACAGTTGGTGATGTTATCAACATCTGTAAATAAATTCCAGGAAGAGAATATTGCTTTTGATAAAGGTATGTACTGACAGTAAATGCTAAACAAATAGGTGACACATGCTACTAATCAGTGTGTCCCTCTCTATCTGACAGACACATATTGACGATGACTTTTAAAAGCTCAGACAGTTCATTCTGTAAAGGCCAAAAACGGGTTCATTAAGTATCGTGCCAAAATCATCCTGAGAAAAATTGATATGGGAACTCCCTGTCATTGTAAAGGCTTAATTTCCAGGTAGGAGTTACCCATGACAAAGAGAATAAATGTAACTGTTAAGAAGAACAGGAATTAGGTTTAATATGACATTAGTTCCCAAAGTAAAGTCACAGGGTGCTGGAATTTGGTACTATTTAACTATTAAAATTGTTAAAGTGAATAAATCTATGTCTGGGCTATAATACGGGCTGGCAAAATGACTTGTCCTTCCCGTTACCATGTGAAAACAACTCAGCCTTTATTTTCAGGAGCAAACATTTTAATATCCAAAGACATCCCCCAAACCTGTTTAATTTCTTGCCTTTAAAATTAAATGCTGAAGAATGAAAGGTACCACTGTGTGAGGCTCTCATCTGATATGAGTACTTACTTCATCCTTGTTTATTTTATGGTGGATTTTCATTTGAGTCCTATGATTGTTGGAAAACATTGAACTTAACAGAACTCTTACTAATGTGTTGATTCTCACTTTACAGCTTATGGGATAACCAGCAATAACTTTCAGTGGAATTCTCTCATGATTTGCCATAGCTTTGTATAAAATGCTTGGCACCAGTACCATCCTTTGTTGCATAATTGAAGATAAATTTTGTCTCTTATTATGCTTTTCCTAAGTTTTTTTGCTTCACCCATTGATTTTTTCCAGATAAACTTTAGATTAACTTTTATTTCCTATATTTTGCCTCATCCTTAATGAACTGGGTTTTTTACCTGGAACTGTATTCAATCTATAAGTGTGTTGGGGAAGAACTTACATCTTTTCAATGTGCAGTTTTTACCCAAAGTCTCTCAATAGATAACACTTTTATCACTTCTATAAGTTTCTGCATTTAGATTTCAAGCAGTTTTGGTTGAAATAACTTCCAAGAATGTTATAGTTCTGCAGCCGCTGAATTTGAGATCTTATACTGTTAAGTTTTCTAACAGGTTCTTACAGATATTTAGGGCTGCTATTGATTTTTTTAATTATAGCATATTTTCTAATTTGGAAAGATTTACAGTATGAAATTGTTAGACTGACCAGCAATTATGTGACATCAAGTTTGGTACAAAGAGTGAAATGGATAAAACTGAAATGTTTCCTAGTCCCATCTAAGATGAGAGACCTTTACTGATTAAATTTTAGCAGTGTCACCCATACTCAAAATTTAGTGGCAGGTCAAAATCTTCAGCAGAAAATACAAAATGGATTGCCAGACCTCAAGAGCTAAAGTAATGGGATTCATTTTATAGCTAGAGCCTTTGAGTATAGGACTAAGGAGAATAGATGACAATTACATTCTCAAAGATTTTATGGCACACAACAGAGGCATGCCAACAGCATGAGAGGGGGAGGAGAGAAAATGTAAAATCAATAAGAGGCAACTGTGACTTGTAGCATCTCCTAGCACACTCCGGGCATTGAATGTCCACATAGTTTATTGTAAGTAATAAGCTTTCTCTAGACCAAGTAATAAAGATTTAAGCAACACCTGGCATCCCAAGGGCATCCATTCAATTGAGAAGGGGATATTGAGTTCTGGATGGGGCAGCATTCACAGTGGCTTCCAGAGCAAAGGAGGGAGCCCAAGCAGGTTTATTCTCACTGATGCTGAGAAGAATTCACTGGTACAGTCAACAAGAGAGGGAATGGTTCCAACACCTCTCCCAGGGAAGATGTTCATATCAGGCGAGAGTTAAAAACCTCTCCTGGTGCACCAGGAAGAGGATACAGCAGGTATGCACACAGTCAAAACACTGTAAGAAGACCAACTACTGAATCAGGAACTGAGGAGGAAGTTAGCAAGGACAACTATGAATAACAGGACAAAGTCTGAGGTCAGGGTATCTTAAGAAGAGTCTCGGTAGGGCACACAGCTATTCCAATGGGTATGCTGGGTATAACCCTCAGGGTGCAAAGGAGCTGCACCCATCCTAGTGAAACTGCAGTGACAAGTGTGAACATATCCCTTACCCCTCTTATAATTTTAAGCTCCTGCATGAGCATGTGACCAAGCCTGGCTAGAATTAAAGGGCCCTTTCTTCCTTGGTAAGCAGCAAACACAAGAGCCTTAAGAAAAGCATCGATGCTGTTTGGAGCTTAGGGCACACAAACAAGAGAGATATCTGTAAATGATCATTTGGTTTCCACTGAGATTTGTCTAGAGAAAAACCAAACCTTTGTAACTGCAGATTTTTGCATTCTGGCCATGTGAAATTGGAAGGAAAAACAAATTAAGCACAGTTTCTATGGTTAAGACTTTGATTAATTATTTATTTAGATACTTATTATATATTTAATGATTAAATTCATTATTAGCCCCTACTCTATGCATTGGGCAAGATACTGTGTTCTTCACCCCCCCTCCTCTAAATAAGCAAGACTTATCAAAGATCTTCCAATCTATCCAGTGGGAACATAAATATTGTAATACAAAAAAAATATTTTTATAACAGTGAGAATCAAGTTTCAAAAATGGCATCAGGAGAGCCCAGGAGAAAGAGAAAAAAATAGTCGCTCTACTTTCCCTCCCTCTCCAATGGTATTAGGTGGTAGACCCAAAGGAGGTAATTAGGATTAGATGAAGTCATGAGGGTGGAGCCCTCATGAATGGGATTAGTGCCCTTATAAGGGTCATAAGACCATTTGCTTTCTCTCTCTGCTCTCTGCCATGTGTTGGAAGTTTGTAACCCTGAAGAGGAATCCAGCAGAGTCAGACCATGCTGGCACCCTGATCTTGGACTTCCAGCCTCTAAAGATGTGAGCAGTAAATTTATGTTGTTTATAAGCCACCCACCCAGGCTATGGTACTTCTGTTACAGCAGCCCAAATAGACTAAGACAAAACTTAATCAAGAAGTGAGAATCAAAAAACTACTTTGGAGAAAGTAGTATTTGACCTTGGCCTTGGGCACTGGGTAGCTTTCAAAAGACAGAGGTGGGGACTAGAGATTTTCTTGGTGGAAAATCAGAGAGAGAGCACCAAGACAAAAGGGGTCCTGGCATGTGTCTACTCCAAAGTCATGGCTTGGCTTGGAGCATCATTGTGAATATTGGATGGGAATTTTTTTTTTTTTCTTATGAAGTATCTTTGAAGACCAGGATAACTGTAATTTCTCAGTCTTGACGTCATTATATATGTTCAAACCGAGCCCCTTGGATGAGTCCCATTAGTTCAGCAAGTTCCCTATGGTTGCTTCCCAGCTCTTTTTACTATAGTACAAAGTATCTTACATGGTACCCTTGAAGTATCCTCAGCACTTGTATTGTGTACACCTGCCTCTCACTGGCTCTGTGTGCTTCTGGGGCATCTCCTTGTCAGCCATTTGCATTTGCCCAGCAAAGTTGAGGTGTGATTATTAAAGCTGTGCTGCTTCCACAGGGATAATTTTCTGAACTACCAATCTATGGAAAGTCTTTAAGTTAGAAGTTATAAATTAAGCAAGTCTCACATTCACACTGCAAACAAGGCAATGTGGCTCATGAGGTTTATTTCACATACACAGCCTGTGTGAGCTACAATGGATATTGGCAGAAAGTGAGAGAATATAGAATTGATGAGAGGTTTTTGTGTTTGTTTTTCTGGTTTGTTTTTTGTCCAGTAAGACCAAGGGGTTATATGACTTACGAAGCTTACTCAAGAAGCCAAACTGCGAGAAATTAAATTTAGGATTCCAGATACACAAGGAGCAGTGGATGACTAATTCCTACTGCCTTCTCTCCACCCTAGAACCTAAAAGTGAACAACTAATGGCATAAAAATTTCCAATACACCATCCTGAATCAGTTTGGGTCCAACAGCATTTATTATATACCTAATTTGATTGTGCAAAACACTTGATTAGACTCTTCCTCTCAAGGAATTTAGGGGACACACACATATAAAGAGTGAATTCTAATCAGGACAGAAGGAATGCCTAAAATTTGATGTATTAAGCTTTCCCAATGCTATCAATTAAAGTAAGAACTTGGATATTGTAATACATTGCAGAGTCAACTGATAAGGGAAAGCAAAAGCTGAAACAATTCAACTTTTATATTTTTCTACTTTCCATCTTTAAATGCAGGGTTGCTTTGGGCATCTTATGTCCTATAGTTACATAAAGGAAAGAGACAACCTCATATTGCTAAACCTGAATGGACTCAAACCAAAGAATTTTGGGAACTAATTAACTTGGATTATCCACTTACGGGCTTGTAACGCTATCCATAGTTTTACATTACTACTGACTTTTCAGAATTTCAGAACGCCTTTAAATTCCCACTTGACTCTTCTGTGCTCAGCTATAATTACCAATAAAAGTTATTACTTGGATGATTTACTAGGTGCCAGACAACATACTACGTGAGTTACATGCACAATTTCACTCAAACTTCTCAATAATAATGCAAGATAAGTATTATCATTCATGTTTTTCAGGTGAGGCAATGTAGGGCCCAGATAGGTAAGGAAACTTTGGAGGCAAAACTGAACACCAGCTGATTCTGAATCACCTTCACATATTTACAGCTCCACACACCCACACACTCAACAATCTTCCCTGTAACAGCTTCTCACAAGTTTCTTTTTCTATAAATAATAACATCCATTTCCTATCCAGTATGGGGACATGCCCAGAGGGCATTATATCTGGGTAGAGCAAGAAATCTAGACTAAACACACATGATTATTGTTAGAATTTAATTAAAGGATAGCCCCAAACACTGAAAAAAGTAAAGTGCTATATAAATGTAACATTTTAATACACTTTATAGTAAAAAATAATACTAAACAATTGTGTAATATTGAAGCCACAGTTGTGTTATCAGAGATATTTCTGTGCTTGTCTTTTCCTTCCAACTAAATTATAACATCGTACAGAATGGAAAGGGTTCAAGATACCTTCGAATGACTGAAGTGAACCGTCCCCCTTTTTATCAATATATAAGGGTCTCATTTTAACATAGAAACTTGGTGGATTCACATTTAAGAATATTTGACTAAGGAAATAATTGGCCCTTAGTCATGTCTTTTCTAACTTGACTAGAACAAGTTGAATGTCAAGAAGAATGAGACTGTGTTGAATGATTATTAGTGAAATCAGTCCCATAGCTTTACAGGTGGAGTTTTTACATCTCACTGTTTTATTAGCAGATCATGATTTATACCACAATTATCATGACAACTAACTCTCAACTCTACAGGATCTGGTCTTTGAAAAGCAAGTTATTTTTGTTTTTGTTTTTTTAACAACTATATGAGGGTAATCTTGGACAGAGTAGACACACCTGATAGGGAGGTAAATTCAACCCAAGGGAAAAACGTTTACGAGTTAGTACATATCACCTATCTTGATATGACCACAAAACCACCGCTTACAAGTTTATCTTTCTATTGTGGTTTCAATGGTCTATGAAGAATTTCTTTTCATTGGGTAATGCTTTTCACTTTTCTTTAGAAAAGTTGGGTGGAGGCTAAGAAAACATTGGTACAAATAGTGAACCACTGGCAATTAACTCTTGTACTCTTGTGCTGTCTGGTTTTTAGGGATTTAGGATCAAGCAAATATGACTGCTGTCAAATAGTGAGGCATTACCTTAAATCATTCAGCTTTGGGTGAAAGGGTTTTACCTCAAATTAACTCAGTCAAAAAAACAATATGACTTTGGTAAAAACTAACCTATTAGAATGATTTTTCATTACCCACTTAGAGTAGACTTCATGCCAGGCTTTTGCTCTTGTATGTATGGATGGACTGATACATGAATGTGTGTGCACATATGTTTTTCCTTCTATTTCATAGAAGACTGTAATTTCTCCCACCCTATTTTATCACTTTGTATCCATCACATTGTGAACCCACTGCCTTTGCTGTGCTTGGGGGACCTCTGAATTTGATGTCTATTTTACCAAAGCAGTTTTTACAGCACAGCTGATTGAATGTAAAATCCTGCATTTTACCTGTGGCTCTGAAATTGCCCACATCCCTTGCACTTTCATAAACTGCTTTCATATCCGGTGTGAGACCTGTGAAATCTGGCTATGTGGCTCTCAGAAGACGGGAATTGCTGGAGCAGTGGCTTTTCAGCCTGTTAAGCACAGTGTCTTTGGAACACTTTGTCAAAACACATCAGACCAGCCACATCCGCTCATTTATCTGAACCAGAGAAAACAGCTTTTAAGATCTTCTTAGATAGGGCATATTGCTGCTGCTTGATGACTTCCCAAAGGTATACATTATTTTTCCCCTAGACGGGCTGAACTTCTCATTGGCCTACTATAATTATGCATGTTATTTCACAGTCCTCTGAAATCTGCACTGGTCCATGAGTACTCTGGCTTCCTGAAAGCAACTTAGTCATCTCCACTGCAATTAATTGTGAACTTGGAACTTTTTAACACAGTCGATCTGCTAAGCTTAAATCTGAACATAAAGAAATGCAAATAGGATTAGATCTAAGATTAGATCTAAGGTTAGGAGACACTAGATGAAAACTGTATCCACTCTGATCACCTCCCTCACTTAAAGTCTCATTGTGGTCCAAACATGTTTTTGTTTTTTTAATAAAGTTATTTATTTATTTACTTTTATATATATATATATATATATATATATATATTTATTTATTTATGGCTGCATTGGGTCTTTGTTGCTATGCACAGGCTTTCTCTAGTTGCGGCGAGCGGGGGTTACTCTTCGTTGTGGTGCATGGGCTTTTCATTCGGATGGCTTCTCTTGTTGCAGAGCATGGGCTCTAGGTACATAGGCTTCAGTAGCTGTGGCACATGGGCTCAGTAATTGTAGCTTGCAGGCTCTAGAGTGCAGGCTCAGTAGTTGTGGCTCACGGGCTTAGTTGCTCTGCAGCATGTGGGACCTTCCCGGACCAGGGCTCGAACCTGTGTCCTCTGCATTGGCAGGTGGATTCTTAACCACTGCGCCACCAGGGAAGTCTGCAAAAATGTTTAACTATAACATTAAAAAAAAAAATACTAAACACCAGAGGGGGAAACAAACTTGGAATTTTAATTCAATGCCACTCTGAGCAAACTTGGACAGGGTAATCACCTCTTTACGATTGAAAGTTTCCACCAGCAAAACACAGAGTGCACTCTTTGTATCTCCGGTGTTATTTTATTTTATTGTTTTTTGCGGTACGCAGGCCTCTCACTGCTGTGGCCTCTCCCATTGCGGAGCACAGGCTCCGGACGCTCAGGCTCAGCGGCCATGGCTCACGGGCCCAGCCGCTCCGCGGCATGTGGGATCTTCCCGGACCGGGGCACGAACCGGTGTCCCCTGCATCGGCAGGCGGACTCTCAACCACTGCGCCACCAGGGAGGGGAAGCCCCACTGGTGTTATTGTTTGAAGGAGTTGATTATAGAACTTTCCTCTCTGACCTGCTGCTCCCATGATGTAAGTGAGGTGCGCAGATGAAGAACCCTGAACACTCCCTTCAGAGCCCCAGCATATTATGTCTCATGTCAATTCAGTAATAGTTCTTTACTCTGCTGAAACCACTTAGATATGTTTCTGTTAACTAAACCCCAAATAAAATGAGCACTCTTTATGATTTAAAAATGTGTGTGTTTACACGGATATATAATTCAATAGATTATTTAAGAAAAAAAAAAGTTCTTGGAAGAGAAGCAGGGACGCAGAGCCCCATGCAGGTGAGAGAGTTTCCAGGTGTGTGGGGTGGTGGGCTGTCTAGGAGACTGGTGGGTGGGAAGGGGTTGACATCAAGTGAACTCTCCAGGCTGGTGGAGCCACAGACCCCAGGAAGGCAGGTAACAGGGTAGCTGTGTAGGAAATAAATGTGGGCATAAGTCAACCCACAGTGCTGTGCTGAGCCATGTTGGAGCCTGAGGCCAAAGGAGAAATGTGCCCCTATAGCCACTCATCAAGACACACTCCCATATTTTGAACCAAGTAGAATAAGTTAATATATGTTCTACAATCAAAAAGCATGACACCACTACTGTACGTAAAAGAGATAAACAACAAGGTCCTACTATGTAGCACAGGGAACTGTATTCAATATCCTGTAATAACCTATAATGGAAAAAAATCTGAAACAGAACATATATATATATATATATATATATATATATATTCAAATACATATATATATACATACGTACATCAATAAAAATTTTTTTAATTAAAAAAAAAGCATGACTTTAAAGCCCCCATGCTGCTCAATCTTTCCCAGGCCATTGTCAACCCTTGTACACACAGCTGGAGGGGATGCGCGGCTGAGTGCAAAGGACACTGTAACAGTAACTAAGGGTGCCACTGACCAGGGTCATAAAACACAACTACCTGCCTTTATGTAAAGTCTCCACATCATATTGATGGACTGTTTGCCTTAACCTGGGCTTTTAAAAATATTGACTTAAAATAGCATTTTTCTCTATTAACTGTGGTTCATTGTGGTTGTTGTGGTTGTTGGCTCCCCCTTAAGTTCTGTGCTGCTGGAAGTTCCTCACTTGCTTTACCCTAATCCTGCTCCATCAGCCAGCATTAAGAAAGTAGTAATAATAAAATGAAAGGGAACGAAACAGGAATCATCTGGGTGCCTCATCCATAGGAAGCTTGAGTATTTTTTATTTTAAACATTCATATCTGCACTGAGAGGCCTGGGCTATAAAATGTTTTCCTTCCTGCAGTCACAGCCAAACAAGGTGGAAAGCCACTGGTACAGGGAGACCAAACTCTCCTGGGAATCTCCCGGGAATCACCGACACCAGCAGTCAGTACAAGCCTCACTGTTTGGAAAGTGTTTAGCTATGCTGTTTCTTTCTGAATTCCTTTCGACTGTAAAGGGTAAAGAACAACATACAGCCTTGGGGGTTGGAGGGAGCGCCTGACCCCCTGCTATTGCCTCCCTGGGTCTGAGGAAAACGTCTTTGTACCAGTTCAAAAGATAGAGCTCAAAAGTCCAACTCTCTCCCACCACCGAAGCCCAGCCTCATACCTGAACTAGATTTTGCTCTGGCATAGACCTCAGTATTGCAGGAGGCAGTGTTGGGTGGTTTCCCAGGACCCTTCCTGTGCACGCTTCTATATTTTGCATCTTTCTGGCAGCTCCTCAGTCTGGAGTGTGTACCCCCCAGCACATCGTGTTTTTAGGGATCAGTCTGTAGAGCAAGGCCCCTTTGTGAAATGCTCCCCTGCTACCTCCACACACACACTATTTAAATGATAAATATTCTAAGCACTGACCCCAACAGTATTCAAGATTCAGTGCATGGAATGGGCTCTAGGTACATAGGCTTCAGTAGTTGTGAATGCATTCATTTATGCATTCGTTTATGCATTCATTAAACAAAGAATTTGTGACTGCCTTTTATGTATCCCACTCCTTTCTAGAGGCTGGGAGTGAAGCAGTGAATAAAAGGATCAAAACTCCCTGCCCTCAAGGTGCTAACATTCCAGTGGGGAAAGACTGCCAATAAATAGATACATAAGTAAAACAGATGGTGAGTCAGGGAGAGAGAAGTGCTGGAGAGGAAAATGAAGCAGGGATGGGGTGGGGACCGCCCATAGTGGGCAGATGTCATTTTAGGTAGGTTGGTCATTAAAAAAAAAAAAAGTCTCACCCAATCTAAAAAACTATACAAATGAACATATTTGCAAAACAGAAACAGACTCACAGACATAGAAAACAAACTTATGGTTACCAAAGGGGGAAGGGGGGATGGATAAATTAGGAGTTTGGGATTAACAGATACTCACTACTATATATAAAATAGATAACAAGAACCTACTGTGTAGCACAGGGAACTATATCCAATATCTTATAATAACCTATAATGGAAAATAATCTGAAAAATACATATATATACATATATACATAACTGAATCACTTTGCTGTACACCTGAAACATTGTAAATCAACTATACTTCAATTAAAAAAATAATACATTAAAAAAAAAAGTCTCACCGAGAACCCACTGAGAAGGGGACATTTGAACAAAGACTTTAATTAGATGAGGGGGTAAGTGGTGAACTAGGGGGTTGGTGGGAAAGTTCTAGCAAATGCAAGTCCCTGAGGCTGAGCTTGGCTGGAAGACTCATTATCAGCAAGGAGACTAAAGTATTGAAACCAGAAGGGGTGAGTGAGTGGTGCAGGGAGTGTGGTTGGGTGGGAAGGAGGGATAGTAGGAAGAGGGAGAAAGCAGACTGTATATGGGGTCTTTGAGGCCCCTGTAAGCACTTGGACTTTTCTCTGAGATGGGAAAGCTTAGATGGGTATCTGAGGGAGGAGTAAAATGATTTGACTTTTGTTTACAGGCTCCCTCTGGCTACTATGGAAATGAGTTTGCTTGGGGACAAAGGTGAAAATGGGCGGAGGACAGAGGTGGCTGGGACAAAGGTGGCAGCAGAGGAGCAGAAAAAACTGTCTGAGTTCTGGATAATTTTTGAAGTTAGAGCCAATGGGTCTAATGAATTGAATACCTGATGTGGTAAAAAAATGAGAGTCAGAGATAACACCTGAGTCTTTCTATCTGACCAGCTGGAAGTGTGGAATTGCTATTTCCTGACTTGGAGAGGCGGGCGCAGAAACTCAGGTTTGGGATGGGTGAGAGCAGAAGTTCACTTTTCACCCTGGGGAGTGTTAGGTGCCCATCAGACATCCAAGAGGCCATGAGAGTTGGAAGCTCTGGAGTTCATGGAATTTGGAGTTCAACGGAGAATTCTGGGCTGGAGATAGATATTCGGCAGTTGGCAGAGAACAGATAGCATTTAAAGTTGGAGTGGACCCAACCGGCAGGCTTGGTTCATTGTGCTGTCGGTTGTTTTAAAGGAGAATTTGTGTGTCATTAGATGGAGCATGTAGCCCTTGATTACTCTCTTTTGCTCCCATCACTCTCTTTGGCTTTATACCTGTCCTATGCCACCTGCATGATGCCCAGGCTCCCTGTAAGCTCCTCACGAATGAGTAGGGATCTTGTTGATTTCTGGTGCAGAATAGTGAAAGGGCTCAACAAAGTTTAGAGGAATGTCAAGTCCTAGGAGTATATGGGAAGATTAGAAAGTGAGGGAGGAAACAGACTCAGAAGAAAGAAATGTCCCAGAATGGACTTTTCATTATCAGGCAGACCTAGGGGATGGAAAATCGGATTGTTAATACAAGTGAATCAAGAGGGTCGAATTGGAATCAGCCTCCCCAGTCTGGTTTTCCAGTTGCATTTTAGCCACACTCGATGTTCAAGTAGCTAAACTGAGGACCCCTCCACATTTCACACACATCCACGTTTGTTCACACCTCCTAGACCAGGCTCTTCTCCAAGCCCTTCCTCTACTCTTCTACCTGTGGACACTCCCTCCTTATTCAAAGCTCTCACCAAGAATTTGCTTTTGAACATCTCCCATCACTACTTCATATAAACTTTAGAATCTGTCACATGGTGGTGTGCAGAGTTGACTTCGGGTCTGAATCAGTCATTTGGCTCACGTACATCAAAGTATACATGGTATACTGTATAGGCAGTAGTGCAACACCTATGGAAGAGCCAGTAAATGTGTGTTCCATTTGATGTAGCACAAGATCTAGAAACAGAGAGCCGGCAAATAAGAAAGGGTCAGTCTTTCGTGGGAAGGGGCTATATCCAAAGGGAACCAACATCTACTCACTAGGGAAGGCAGCAACTCTATCCTGTAGAGAGGAGTCCGTGGATCCCAAACATGCTGAGATGGGTCATCCAAGACCAACACTTCCCTGCCCCCATGTTGGATTCGGTTTTGTTTTGTTTGTTTGTTTTTGCGGTACGCGGGCCTCCCACTTGTGGCCTCTCCCGTTGCGGAGCGCAGGCTCAGCGGCCACGGCTCACGGGCCCAGCCGCTCCGCGGCATGTGGGATCTTCCCGGACTGGGGCACGAACCCATGTCCCCTGCATCGGCAGGCGGACTCTCAACCACTGTGCCACCAGGGAAGCCCACGGTTTTGTTTTTTAATTTCATGTTCACAAAGTGGAATCAAGCAGAAATCTGCAAGGCACCCCTCCCTCCGCCAAGTACAAAACTGAGCAGTTAATGATTAGGACGACAGAGTCACAGGCTCAGTGTCTGATGCACGTTTCTGAGTCGTTTTACTATAACTGACACCAGAGGAAAAAAAGCTAACTGCATGATGACTAGGCAGTAGCCATGACATAAGCTGCTCCATCCTGAGCAGTACTGAATCTATGGCTAAGCAGTTCCAAGAACTGGCCTCAAGAGAATGGGATTAACATTATTGCTTATAATAACCAATATCTTTATGGGCATCAAATAATTGTAGCTTGCTCTGCTCGTATATTTAGGCGGGCAATTAAAATTGTCAGGAAAGAGATGCTACAGACCCTTGTTGACCCACTCTGAGAATACGGTGCCTATGTCGGCATGAAGTTACAGAAGATAGACCTTCGCCCTAATCCCATAGAAATGGGATGATGTTCTCTGACAAGTGGGGATTTGTAAGCAGCTCTTTGCAGGAAACCGCCCTCGGCAGGAAGCCCTTTCTGTTGTCACTTTAGCAAAGCTATATTGTAACTAACTTTTAAACTGGGCACCCCCATGCTCTACTCATCTCCGGCCCTAGCACATCTTTCAAATCTTCTAATCACACAATACCTTGTGTAACGTGTCGGTTCTTTCCGTAGATCAAAGAAGTAGAAATGAAGAATAAATAATTAACAAATGACCAGATCTCTTCCCCAGCTTCCCCTTCAGTAAACTCCTGAACAAACTGTGTGAACAAACTGTGTGAACAAGATAACGTCTAGAGGGGAATCATGAGGAGTCAACAAGCCTGCACACAGTGGGGTTTGGTGACGACCCTGACCCCCATCTCAATGATTAACTGAGTTGCTTCCCAGTTTCCCTTTAAAAGCTTTCACAGCCCAGCAGAATCTTCGGAGGTGGTTTCTGGGAGACGTTGCGTCCACCATCTCCCCAGATTGCCGGCATTCTGATCAAAGGCACCTTTCCTTCCTATCAACATCTGTGGGTACCGACTTTGTAATTACACAGCGAGCAGCAGACCCGATGCATTGGACTATTCGATAACAAAAGCAGTCCTTTGCTTCTTAATTTAACTTTTCATACCTGACACTGAAAAATAATTACCTTTGATGGAGGATAAATATTTGGTGACAAATACACTCTTCACTTCTAAAAGGCATTTAAGGCATTTCAGCTACGGTTTAAAAATGAGCTTCCTGGTTTTGGTTAGTATAGTAGAGTTCACCAGAGTCTACTGATAATCGGTGAATAAATAAAATGTGCTGTGTCAGCAAAATTAAGAATCATAACCTGAAAAAGATGTGAGGAAAAAAGAATAAAGTACTGAAATTCAATTAATCAGACAGTATATTGCATGCCGCTCTGTAGGTTCTGAGTTTCAGGGGACTCAGTGTAAATATAGGATGGTCAAGAGTCTTATAATCTAATTCAGAACATGAAAACGGACGGATATGGAACAGCAGGCCAGACTATATGTTGGGGGAGGCTATTATCAAAGAGACAGGTGAGAGCAGTCCAGAAAACAGATATTATTGTCATCTGCACTTTATAGACCAGGAAATGGCCACTTGGACAGACTAAGTAAACTGCACCAGGTCAAACTGGGAGTCAGTGACAGACCTGAAATTTAAACCCAGATCTGCCTCCAAACTCTATGCTCTTAACCATTACCTTGTAGTTTACTGAGGAAATTCTATATTCCAGGCCCTTTAGTTTTCCTTGATAATTCTGCATATTATATTCTGTTATTTTAACTATTCTAAAGCACAGAGAATGAGAGAGAGAGTATCTGTACGTATTTATATAGAACAAGCATGAACTCATAAAAATCAGACAAATAAATACTACCTTATTTATGAAAAGAAAAGCAAAGATTCTAGTTAAAATGGTAGCAAACAAATAGAGCAGTTTTTAAAATGACGAGCACAATGTATACTAGAAAATGCTCCCACAGTCAGCAACCCTTACCTTCACTAGGGTATCTAACCATGTCCTGGAGTGCCTACCAACACTTTCCAAAAGAAATGTAATAGGAAAAATACAAAACCCTCCCTACTGATACTTGATATTATCATACACCTAGAAGGGTCAAAAATAATCAACTGAAAAATATCTTTAATTACCACGTCTCCAAAAAAGAAATCAGCTTAATGACAGGTTATATATCAAAAACTCAATAGTTTTTCCATATGTTGGCAAAAACACAACATAATGTAGAATATTATTGGGGGAAAAATTCACCATAGGATCAAATTATAAAATACCTAAACATACATTTAACAGAAAAGGTGAAAGAAATGTAAAAAATAGAATCA
This sequence comes from Aethalodelphis obliquidens, assembly GCF_003676395.1. Lineage (NCBI taxonomy): Eukaryota > Metazoa > Chordata > Mammalia > Artiodactyla > Delphinidae > Aethalodelphis > Aethalodelphis obliquidens. The sequence goes on from NW_020837973.1 coordinate 9,625,063, forward strand.
TAAAAGTTCACTGAAGGAGTAAAAACAAAATAAAAACCTTTCATGCAAATTGGGAAAAAAAATCATATTCCTAGATGGAAAGAGATAATATTATTTTAATGCCACTTCTCACCAGAACATATGTATGTCTTCAATGCAATCCCCTCAAAATCTATTTGGATCCTTTCTTTACTTACAGTGTCAAAGTAGATTCATATGAAATACTACCTATAGAAAATCAGTAAACTCAGTTTTGAAAAAGAAGACCTATCAGTTATCAAAATGTATTCTAAAATGACAATAACTCAAATAGCTTGTTATTAGGACAGATATAGACAACTATATCAAATGGGACATAACTGAGTGTCCAGAATAACTCATAGTATGTGAGGATTTAGTAAATAATATTATTTAGTAAATAATAAGTGTTAGGAATGTTATATACTCATTTTAGAAAAAAATACATAGATCTCTGTGTCATGATATTGAAAATACATCCCAGCTAGATAAAAATTTGAAACAAAAAAAATCCAAGGAAGAAAAAAATAACTATGAAAGTTGATGAAAACATATGAGGCCATTATTTTTATTTTATAATCTTGTACTGAGGAAGCTCTTCCTAATAATCAAGATGCAAAAGGCAGAAGTGATCAAATTAAAGTTTCTCTAAGTCCAAGGATACCATAAACAATTTAAAATACTGACATATTTTAAATGGATAACCAACAAGGACCTACTGTACAGCACAGGGAGCTCTGCTCAATATTATGTAACAACCTAAACGGGAAAAGAATTTGAAAAAGAAGAGATACATGTATATGTATAACTGAATCACTTCACCTGAAACTATCACAACATTGTTAGTCAACTATACTCCAGTATAAAACAAAGTTAAAAAAAATATAAAAGAAGACTGAAAAATTTTTGCAAAGTATATACATAGCTAATAAAAATAGTATAAAAAGAAGCCCAGGCAGTCAAGAAGAAAAAGACAAATGCCCAATAGAAAAATGACCAATGAGGTAACTCAAAAAGGAGAAGAAATAAAAATTGCTTACAGACAGAAGGAAACACACTCAACCTCATTAGTGGTCAGGGAAATGCAAATTTATATAAGAATGAGATATCCTTGATTGATAATATCCAGGGTTCATCTGCACGGCAGCAGGTGGGGTGAGTTGGCAGAACCTTTCAGGAAACCGGTTTCGTCAGTAACGACTGAAACATCAGTGCGTCTACTCTTCGATCCGAAAGCTCCTTGTGCAAGAAGGAAAGAAAGAAGGTGGAAAGACAGAAGGAAAAAATAAAGGAAGGCTGAAAGGGAGGGGGGGATGGAAGGAGGGGAGAGGAAGGAAGAGCAAAGCAGATGGGAAGGAAGGAAGGGAGAAAGAAGGAAAAAGGAATAGATACATGTATATGTATAACTGAATCACTTTGCTGTACACCTGAAACTAATGCAACATTGTAAATCAACTATACTCCAATATAAGATAGTTTTTTTTTTAAAAAAGAACTAAAGGAGGGACTGAGAAAGAAAAGCAATTCAACAATCATCGCCAGTTTATCTCCAGAGAAACCAAACCTAAGTAGTCTTCATAGTATTATGACAATGTGAAACTATCTTTTTTAATCTCTAACTTGAGAAAAATCTTTCCAAGGTTGTCAACTAAATAATTTAAATTTTAATATAAATAATCACATCTTGATTAGCTATGTGTTTTTTTTTTCCTTCTTGTTGCTTATAAATATAGTTTATAATACCCACAGTTTGTTGGGAAGCATATGACATACATAGCAATAACCCAAAGCTTCGGACAATATATAAAATTGTTCAATTATTTTAATGCCCATAGTTACGTTCACATAAAAACAATTCTTTACTTGGCTCAGTGAAAATATGAAACAAGTTAAATATTTTTATTCACTTGTATGTTAATGAGATTTTATTATCCTCACTGAAATATCCATGACTGAACATGGAATATAGGATATAAATGGTCACATCAGAAATAATTTAAAATAGATAAATCGAGAAAGAACATTTATTTGAATTTTTTTACCCATGAGTTTTTATTTTGCAAAGTGTGAAACTAGGTTTTTCTTGCCTGTTCTACATTTTAGAATTTACCTTTACAACACAAGCCCACACAGACACACTTTTTAAGCAATGGAAATTCTCAGTATAATGTTTTCTTCTTTTTTCAGAAACAAACTACTACTTTTACTATAACTTAAAAACCTGACTATATGGTCATTTCCTTATAACCTTTTCTTTCCTACTGTATATGATCCAAAAAGCTCGTTATCTCTGAAAATACTAACCTACTCAGAGTCTCTTAAATTTCAAAGAATTTTCTTGGCTATCTTTGAATGACCCATTATGGTTATTTATATAATCTTTAAATGACTGTAAATTATCCTGCCACTTTTGTAGTTTGCCTACATTTAGGCAACATTATCCATGAAATTATGGATCTGACATGTTATTTGTGTCTTTTAAGTACTCACTGAAAGAAATATATAGCTGTTAAAATGCAAAGGTTCAGCCATGAGCCACGTGCAACCATCCCATAGGGCACCAGCTCACTCCCCCAACTTAGCGCTGCCTGAGAGGCAGGTATTTCTAGTTCACAAAGTTGATAAAGAACATGTTAACCAAAAATATAATTTCATCACATATTTTAAAGTTTTTGATATTGCCATTGACTTGGCCTTTTCCATATGTGACTTTAGCTTCTATGCAGTTTAACTAGAAATACGTTAGCCCATGATTTTAAAAAATAATTTTAATGACCATACAATAAAATTGGTATTTTTCCTTGTGATGTAGAGTTTTGTGAATTTCAACACATAGATTCATGTGACCAGTAGCATAATCAGAATTCAGAACAGTTCCAATACCCTAGAAACTTCCCTCATGCAATCCCTTTAGACACTCCTTCCTCCCACTTATAGCCCCTGACAATCTGACAATCACTGGTTTGTTTTCCATCTTTACAACTTTGTCTTTGGAGAATGTCATGACTTTTCTCACTTAGCAAATGTCTTAGGATTTGTTGAAGTTGTGGCAGGTATCAATAGTTTGTTCTTTTTTGTATCTACGAAACAGGAACAGACTGACAGAGTAGAGAACAGACTTGTGGTTGCCAAGGGGGAGGGAAGTATTTGGAGTTTGGGATTAGCAGATGCAAACCAGTATATATAAGATGGATAAACAATAAGGTCCTGCTGTATATAGCGCAGGGAACTATATTCAGTATCCTGTGATAAACCATAATGGAAAAGAATATGAAAGGAATACATATATGTATAACTGAGTCACTTTGCTGTACAGCAGAAATTAACGTAACATTGTAAATCAACTATACTTCAATAAAATAAAAAAGTAAACATGAAAAATTAATAGTTTGTTCTTTTTTTACTGCTGAGTAGTATTCCCTCTGGGGATGTACCATATTTAGTTTCAGCATTCAGCTGTTGAAAGAGATTTGGGTTGTTTCTAGCTTCGACTATTACAAATAAAGTTAACATGAACACTCATATTCAGTCTTAATATAAACATAAGTTTTCATTTCTCTAGGGTAAATACCCATAAGTTTGATTCTGGGTCATGTGGTAAGTAGATATTTAACCTTATAAGAAACTACTCATTTTCCAGAGTCGTAGTATTTTGCATTCCTTCCAGGAATGTGTAAGAGTTCCAGCTCTTGTGTGTTCCTGGTATTGTCAGCGTTTTTGTTTTTGTTTTTTTTTGCAGTACGCGGGCCTCTCACTGTTGTGGCCTCTCCCGTTGCGGAGCACAGGCTCCGGACGCCCGGGCTCAGTGGCCATGGCTAACGGGCCCAGCCGCTCCGCAGCATGTGGGATCTTCCTGGACCGGGGCACGAACCCATGTCCCCTGCATCGGCAGGCGGACTCTCAACCACTGCACCACCAGGGAAGCCCTGTCAGCGTTTTTAAAAAATAATTGTTTGTTATTAAATTTTAGCCATTCTGATATCTCATTATGGTTCCCATTTGCTTTCTCCCAATGGTTAATGATGGAGAACATCTTCCCATGTGCTTTCTTGCCATCTTCATATCCTCTTGATGAAGTGTCTATTCAAGTCCTCTGTATATGCTTTCATTTTAAACTCCAGAGATACTTCTTCTTTGTCCTTTTTCTAGATAAGATCTATAGGCTATAAAAATATGGCTGGATTAGGCAATCCTTTTGAATTCCTTACGCCTTCAACTCATTTTGCTTTTATAAATTCCATAAATGTGCTCTCAAAATCACTGAATAGAAATAAACATATGAATAGAGGAGCTTTTCAACACACAGTTTTACTTCCTTCGAGTGAAATGCAAACAGCATGAGTTGGGAGATACATTCTGGATAATGTAACCAAATATGCAAAGGAGAGCAAAGTTAATGAGTAGTAATGCAGTGATTGGCACACAGCTGCCCACATAACTTTTACATTCGCATAAATTTATTCTCTATACCTGCTCATCGACGTGTCCTAACACACATTCAATTATTACTCGTTTTATTTATAGGTTTTTTAAAAACTAGATTTGTTATTAGGAAAGCATTTTTGTCATCTGCAGGCACAGCTGTGTATGAAACGACAACTTGGTGAACGCCTAAGAGGCAGTCTTTGCAAATTGCATTCTAGGTTTACTGTGTTTATTCCAATGCATCCTGGCTCCACCTGCTCTGTAATGGCTCAGATTCATATTCTAGAAAGCACTTCCCAGACAGCCTAGCAGAAACCCCAGCCTACACTGGAGGTGCACAAAATTCCTGATGCGAATTCATGCTGGTGGTGGAACAAACTTCAAAATAAAGCAGAACCTAAACCTCTCCTTAAGAATCTCACTTTCTAGACTGATCGTGTTAACGGTTGACTTTTTTGCTACCCAGAGCTTGCAACAGGATATTTTAAAACTCTGGTCTATGAGATTTTCAAAATTTCCACATGAAAAAGTAATAATGCATGCATTTTTGAAGCCAGATATTAAAAGTCAAAGAATAGGAAAATGGTTCACACTTGTATTTTATCTATTAAAAATGAAAAGATATTTTGAGAACTATGTGGAGTTTTATTCCTTATGTTCTATTTATAAAACATAAACATTAAAAGATAAACAGATTTAGTTTCCATAGCTTTCATTTCTTCCATAGCTTTTGAAATTCAATGCATACTTATCCCACATTTACTCTTGGGCAAAAACGAGTCGAGGCACTAGCCAAGAGATCTAAAAGATCCACAAAACGCCAGACAAATGTAATGAGGACTCTTTAAACATCTCAAGCCTTTTCATTTAAAATTTTATATTCCAATTTTTGTGCCTGACAATAAACGTTGGCTTTAAGAAACAAAATGGAACATATGTGTGTATGGGCACACACACTCCCTCTGTTTCAATTTTGTTTCTTCATTGCTTAGATAATCTGTAACCTCACATTCTTCAGTGTTAATAAATATATCACGATGCATGATCACAGTTAATCAGAAGTCTTGAATAACTTTCAAGTAAACTCCCTCCTTGAAATGAAATATTCAAAAGAACACACATTAAAATAAAAATGCGAGAGACTGCTTATGATGGAAAATGTAGCCATTACTAAAAAATCAGAAAGTAAGATGAATGTGACTATTAATTCCCCAATTTTTGAAAAGGTAGCAAGAGTACATTTTTAGAAGGCCTGTGGCCTTTTAAATTCCACAGTGCTGCACAATTATGATGATGATCTCTAGCTAGGGTCCACCTGTCCTGATAAAACAGCTTCCCCAGTGATGCACGGTCGCCTCCAGGACCTTGGGGAGGCCTCTACTTTTACATTGACGACAGGATTTGGAATGTGTAATGGGCTGGATCCTTTACAATAGTAAGTGCAAACAGTTAAACAGCACTGACTGGGTGGGTACCAGGCACTATTCTGAGGGCTTTCCTGTTATCTCAATCATCTTCTCAACCACTCCAGGAGATTAGGACATTACTAATACCATCCCCAACACTGGGGAGAGCAAACTGAGGCATGGAGAAGAGAAAAAGTTTTTGCAGGTCCCCAGAGCTAGGAAGAGGCAGAGCTGGGATTCCAACCCAGGCAGTCTGGCTTGGGGGTCCACAATCTTAACCCCTGCCTGCCTCCTAGGAAGACAGAAACACAGAACATCCTCCCAAGAATAACAGGCATCGCCTCTACAGTGGATGCTCTAGAAAGACTGAAGCCTCCCTCCAACTCTCATCCCGTTAACTCCCTCCTCTTTGCAAGCACCCTGGTTCCCTGTGAGAGTGGGGGACCCTTAAAGCAGTTGCTGATGCCAAAATGCAAAGATGCTACGGTGACAAGTCTGATTTCCAAGCAGATACCCAGTCAGTGTTTTAAATAACATATTTTGGAAAGAATCTAGCAACTCAGCAACTACTTGTGACGCATTCTTTCTAATTACCATCGCACATTTGGTTCTCTGTAGACACTTTGCTGTCACCAAAATACTGCTATTTCATGCATGAGAATTTGCTTAGCAAAAAATATTTTCAAAAAGAATGGGGACAGCTGTCAAAAATGATCATAACCTTTGCAATGTGAGGAATCCTGAAATAAGCTGTTGGGTATCTTTAGGCGTGAAATGGAAACCGGGTACAGCACTTGGATATTAACTTCAAATCTCCTAACCAGTAATACTCTTTTGCACACATCCATATGTTGCTTTATAACGTTAGCAAAACACACTTGCCTGTGTTATTTCACATGATCTCTACGACCACCATGTAGGGTAGGTAAGTAGGTATTTCTACTTGCTCTATCTCAGTAAAGTTCTTCAAGGCTTGAACAGGTTTAAACATGAATCTTGTATGACTACCCTGTGGCGAACCAGCTTCTAGACTAGTGTTCTTTCCTTTACAGAATATTATCCATTCTTTGTTTCTTGACGTCTCAGTGCTAGGAAAGTTTTATTCAATGGTGTGGGTATGTCTTACACATGTTTATAAGTATATGTATATATCAGAAAATGTGTGTATATATCAGAAAATGTGTATACATATATACAGTATGCCTATATATATGTGCTGTGAATTGATTTTCTGATACCTGTATCTATGTCTATATAGCTATACCTATATTTATATCTAGATTTTCTCTCTACTGCCAGCCTTTTTGTGTGTGTGTGAAAAAATGGACTAACATAAGATATAGTAAAATAAAAAGAAATATAGATTTTGATTCATATAATTATTCTTACAATGACTGGGTTTGAATTATGGACCTCAATGACTTTGAACCACTTGCTTATTAGGTGATGGAATCCTGACTTGCCATTTGGAAAAAAAAGGGATTTGGTTAAGGCACTGGACGACACCAGTGCCTTTCAACCTAAGGTCTGCAGAGTCCCTGAGTTTCCAGTCTCGGTGTGTCTGGGGTGCAGCGGGAGGAGGTAAGACTCTAGGCTTCACACCCATCAAGCAACTTAAAACTCCACCTCTCTGGGCTGAGTTATAGACTGGACTTTTGAGGAAGATTTCACTAGAAATTCAAGATCAAAACCTGTGTGAAAATCTCTGATCTTTAAGGCCACTTACAGTACATTTGTCATTTAATTCCTTAAAGAGACACACTGATCTTAATATTTACTGTGACCTTATATAGCATGGCATCTTCACTCTCCACACATATGTGCAAAATACAGAAAAGTACAATATTGTTTTTTTTTTTTTTTTTTTTTTGGTTCCGCGGGCCTCTTCCTTTTTTGGTCCCGTTGTGGAGCACAGGCTCCGGACGCACAGGCTCAGTGGCCATGGCTCACGGGCCCAGCCGCTCCGTGGCATGTGGGATCCTCCTGGACCGGGGCATGAACCCGTGTCCCCTGCATCGGCAGGCGGACTCTCAACCACTGCGCCACCAGGGAAGCCCAGTGTTTTTTTTTTTAAACATCTTTATTGGAGTATAATTGTTTTACAATGGTGTGTTAGTTTCTGCTTTATAACAAAGTGAATCATTTATACATATACATATGTCCCCATATCTCTTCCCTCTAATATTGCTGTTTTAATGGAGCTGACAATCTAATTGTCTAGAAGTCACTGTTACCTATCTATAATGTGTGTGGGTGTATATATATATATATAAAAGCAAGACTCTGATATGAGCTGTTGCCTAAGGTTGCTTAATTTAGGTTAACCGTAAGTGCGCAACAGTAATGAAATTTCATTTAACAGAATACTAATCTTCAGAACTTATTTTATTTGAATCAATGAGGTTTTACATAATGTCTTATTTCAGAAGAGCAAACTATTAAAATTTTGAATTCAGCTTTGCTAATTTTCTCTATAAGTCTTCAGTATATGAGAAACATTAAGGTTCTGAAAAACATTAACCTAGGATAAAGGTAGATTTGTAGTTGAGAATTCAGATTTACGAACATCTGAATTATTTAAAAAAATTTTCAAATACATAACACTAAAGGAGTGCCAAATATCACAGTGATTTAAAACTTTTTATAAGAAAACAATGGTAGGATTTGTGCTTAAGGAAAAATATTTACATTTAAAGGATTATTCATTCAGTGTCCACTCTTCAGGAATAAAAGATCTACTCATGGTTTTTAAGAATATATCAGTTTTCATAATATCCTGCCAAGCAAGATTCTAAATCTTCCAGATGATAATTAATAGTCATTGTTAACGATTAGGTGACTCCGTTAATATTTTCTGACTCGGAAGAAGATGTGTCTTTGTTGCTACGTCATCAGACATGATGAACCATTTGGCTAAAGAGAAGGTCAAGCCTTCATTGAAAGTAAACATTTTTTGAAGTTCCATTGTATCAATAGCAATTACTGCATTCATCTCATTTGCAAAAGGAAGGGTGCTTTCTGATCTATAAATGCCTATTATAACATGGTTCAACTAAGTGGGAGTGGTTATTTGAAAAAGAAATGTGGACATGAAATAAATAGAAATAATTTTCAAAGAGATGCTGCCACCTTTTGGTTGTTCTTCCATGAAGCATACACTCATTCCTGAAAGCTTGTGAAGTCAGGAGAAGCCCTGAATGAAATGACTGAACATTTCAGAATCATAAGCAATTCTGTGATGTCCTCGGAATTTCTTACTTAGATGGCTCCCACTCTTCTTGATGGGTTTCAGACTCGTTGATATGAAGTAATTTTTCCAAATGTTAATACAGCAGTAGAAAAGATCCATTTTAGAAATGGAGAACGTTCCAAGTTTTTTTGAGGTCAGGCATGTTAACGCTATGCCCATCACACCAACCAACTGAGGCAATAAAAGGTAATTTTTATTCTATTGAACAAAAGACTAGGAAAGATCACAAACACCTTCTGTACTCAGCATTCCATTTAGACTTCATGTCTCCTGTCATCATCATTCATTATTTCTCATATTTGTGAGTATCTTTTTACTAATTCCACTCTCTAAATAGAGTAGGGGTCAAATTTTGCTTTTCTTGTAAGTTCTTTAAAATTTCTTTCATTCCTAAGGAATTAATTTGCTTTAAGGTTGAAACAACAGATACTGCTTAGGAAATAATTTCCTACTATAGTCTAATCAATAATTATAATAAGAAGAGGCCCCATGATTTTTTTAATGACTTCATTTAACTGACTGACTTGAAATTGAAACTTTTTAGAGTCAAATGGTGATATTTATTATTTATCAAAATATTTTAACAAGTTGAAATGCTAATCATGGTATGCTAAATGTCAATTATTTCACTTTAACAATTGAGCAGTTGTCTTAAGGAATATTGAGTAGCATTGCTGGTACTTACAATATTTCTTCAATTCCTTTAAAATAATTATTTATTCAAATCAATGACTCCACATGCCAAAGATTTACAGGGTTTCCAAAATGTACCTGCAGACTAAAGGAACAGTGTCCAACCATGTAAGCCATGGGCTAATGTTAAAGGACTCAAAGAAACTGAGATTTAATCCAGTTTTTTTGTTTGCTTGTTTGTTTGTTTTTTTGCGGTACGCGGGCCTCTCACCGTTGTGGCCTCTCCCATTGTGGAGCACAGGCTCCGGACGCGCAGGCTCAGCGGCCATGGCTCATGGGCCCAGCCGCTCCGCGGCATGTGGGATCCTCCCGGACCGGGGCACAAACCCGCGTCCCTTGCATCGGCAGGTGGACTCTCAACCATTGTGCCACCAGGGAAGACCTAATCTAGTTTTTTATACTAGCGTTGACCTTGAACTGCCCTTCAGTGTACAGCCGACATTTAGGCTGAGACCATCACTGCCCCTTGAGGTCTGGAACACAGTGCTTCGGACGTTTTCACTGCACAGTGGTAGGTGGACGCTCCAGGCCCTCGCTGGATATTGCATATTCCAAGAGTCACAGCAGAGCTTCCATCCCTGGCTCTTAAACTTCTGAGTTCCTACTGTCGCATCTCCCGACCCTTGCAGACCACGTCATGATGCTCAGCCCTTAAGTGACTTTTGCAACAGAAACTCATCCAAGTTCTAACTTCCAGCCTCCCTTACAGGGGCCTGAAGAGGGTGGGCACACACAGAACCCCAGCTCCTTCTCTGCCCCTCGCATCCCACACACCTCTTCCACAGCCCCTCAATCCAATGACCCCAAAGATGCTTCTCCCTCGAGGGGATCCATGAGGCCAACAGTGTCTGAAATCATTTCCTACGACTTTATTACCATGCCTCTCCTTTCCTCACCCTGTATCCTGCCTCACAGCTCTTCCTTTTTAATTCACTCACTCAGTATCCTTCATCACGATAATTCTGAACTGAGAGCATTACATTAAACAATGCCCCAGACGCCTCCCTGTTTGTCTCTCCCTACCTGGATAAGATAGCTCCATGGCTATTCCGCCAAGGCTGAGGTTTTTTTTTGTTTTTTGTGTGTGTGATACGCGGGCCTCTCACTGCCGTGGCCCCTCCCGCCGCGGAGCACAGGCTCCGGACGCGCAGGCTCAGTGGCCATGGCTCATGGGCCCAGCCACTCCGCAGCGCGCGGGATCCTCCGGACCGGCGCTTGAACCCGCGTCCCCTGCATCGTCAGGCGGACTCCCAACCACTGCGCCACCAGGGAAGCCCAAGGCTGAGTTTTAACGTTTATTTATCTATTGTTGTAAGCCATGATAAAACAGCCTTAAAAAGTAGGGACCATGAAAGTGTGTGTGGTAACCTCAGGACCATCAGGAATGAATAGGTTTCAAACGGCCAGGCCAGGTTCAGCCGTCTTCTTTCTCCATCAGGCACGTCCTGTGCGCCCCCCTCCCTACCCCCCATCCCCGGTTACCAAACAGTGCAGGGTCAGAACTGTCACGCCGAGAGCATGTTTGGTTTTCATCCCAGCAGTGATTCAGGGCATCGGTGGTTTTATTGTCAGATTTCTTCATGGGGTTAATGCCATCAGAGCTGTTCTTCAGGCCCAGGATGCATAAAATGGGGTTGTTCAGTGGACGCAGCTAGTGGCATTCTGCATTCCATCGGAAGCTACAGTCAGGGTTTTCAGTCCCCCACGCCACCCGCCACGTTAGGAACTTGGATGAAATACTATACATCTTGACGATAAACTTGGGAGAGGTCTATGCAATCGGGGAGGACAGAGATTCCCTCATTAGTACCAGTAAAGGGAACTCACCAGAGAGAATCCTCTGTTTAAGTACCATATTCCAAAAGCCCTTTACTCAGCCAATTGTTTTGAAGTCCAAATTCATTTGCCCATGAAAACGGTGTCACTCATGATCGTTAGTTCCATGTCCCACTCATAACATTACTTTCTTTTTTCAAAACAAACAGCTTTTTATTGATGCATAGCGTAGTTGATTTACAATGTTGTGTTAGTTTCAGGTGTACAGCAAAGTGATTCAGTTACACATATATTCTTTTTCAGATACTTTTCCATTACAGGTTATTACAAGAGAGTGAATATTGTTGCCTATGCCATACAGTAGGTCCTTGTTGTTTGTCTGTTTTATATACAGTACTGTTCATCCCAAACTCCTAAGTTATCCCTCCTCCCTTGCCCCTTTGGGAACCATAAGTTTGTTTTCTATGTCTATGAGTCTATTCCTGTTTTCTAAATAAGTTCATTTGTATCATTTTTTAGATCGACAGTCTCTTGAATAAGTGGTGCTGGGAAAACTGGACAGTTACATGTGAAAGAATGAAATTAGAACACTCCCTAACACCATACACAAAAATAAACTCAAAATGGATTAAAGACCTAAACGTAAGACCAGATACTATAAAAATTCCTAGAGGAAAACACAGGCAGAACACTCTTTGACATAAATCATAGTATTACTGGACTCAGTGTCTAAGCACACTCTTTGGACTACACTAAGCAGAGAGTATGACCAGAGCTCTAAAATGCTGGCCACAGTTTGAGATTGGGGCAGGCTTCACACTCAGGGAAGAAGAAAGACAGTAGCCCTGCACTGGATGCCTGAGTCTGACCGCCTCTAGCTCTGGGCCAAAATCTTTGCATCCACTGTATGCCTCATTACTCCTCAAACATACAATCAGAGTGTGGGAGGACAGAAGGAGTAAACACAGGCACAGAAAAGTCAAGTCACTTGGGGAAGGATGGAGGCCTAGTTAACCACTAGAGCTGGGGCTCAAACTCATGTCTGTCTATGTGTCTCCAAACTTATAAACTCTGTACATTTGAAAAGTGGAAATCCCCCCTCCCCCAGGTTCTAATTATTTTCACTCATTCATTAGAAAACTATCTTTTCTGAGTACCAGGCTGAGTGCTTCCAATGCAAAGGAGAACAAAGACGTCACTTCTGCATCAATGACACTCCTTGTCTAACGTGAAAGGTCAGATCACATAAATAACTATGTAAATAGGGCTTCCCTGGTGGCGCAATGGTTAAGAATCTGCCTGCCAATACAGGGGACACGGGTTCGAGCCCTGGTCCAGGAAGATCCCACATGCCGCAGAGCAACTAAGCCCGTGGGCCACAACTACCGAGCCTGCGCTCTAGAGCCAGTGTGCCAAGAGCCCGTGCTAGGCAACAAGAGAAGCCACTGTAATGAGAAGCCCATGTGCACCAACAAAGATACAACACAGCCAAAAATAAATAAATAAAATAAAAAAAATTTTAAAAAAGGAACTATGTAAATAGAAACTATGATGGGATATGAAGAAAGGGGTAGGGTGACCCAAGCTTAATGAGGGCAATATTAGATTCAGTGGTCAGTGAAGACGACTTTGGGGGTAACATTTAAGCTCAGATAGGAAGGATAAGTAGATGTCTAGGAGGCAAAGAATTATGGGTAGAGTAGAAGGGATGGTGTGTGCAAAGGCCCTGAGGCACAAAAGAGCTTGGTGCATTTTAGGAAACTGAAAGACCTGCTGGAGGTAGAGAGGGGGGAAGAGTGGTGAGTGGAAAGTGTGCAAAAATAGGCAGGGGTGAGATCAGGAGTATCTCCAAAGGGCAGAAGAATTTTATATTAGAAAATAAAAGATAGGTGGCCCATACTAAATCAGGGAGCTGTACATTTTAGACATTGATTTGTATGTGTAAATCACCCATAAATCTAGCATTTTTATGTCAGAAACTACCTATACATTGAACAAGAAAAATTAATGACATACTTGTGTAATATTGTAAGAAAATGGTTTTATGATAAATTAGATTATCTTTCAGCAAAGCTGACTTCCGCCCCACCCCACTGTGCTGGACTAGGCTGCTGTGCCTTACTGACATTAGGTTGGCCAGGGGACTTGATTCAGTCATTGGGATGGAAGAGGATGGGATGTGAGCCTCAGGAAGACGTGGTGACCAACCAGAAGAAGGACACGCCCATTCATCCTAGGCCCAGAATGACCACACATCAAGCTGATTTGAACCTGCCTGCAGCCGGGAGGCAAGAGCAGACAGCAACCTGCACGCATCAAGGCCTTCCAGAAACCACGCGTCACAAGTGATGTGCATAACTGTGAGTGTGTGAATAAATGCTTCGCATAACAATCTGTGGAGCTCTGGGTGGTGCACAATGTGGTTTTGTTGGAGCAATAGTTAACACAAAGCTGTAACATGAAGAACTGCCCTCAGTGTCCGCCCCTCAACACACACGCACAGGTGCACTTGCAAGCACACACGCACGCACACAGACACACACACATTTGCTCGCCTCTAGACAACAGAAGAAGAAACAGAGAAATAATGTCTAGCAGTCTAGGCAGCATGTGAAGCACTATCCTTGACTCTACCCTAAATGATGGCTAGTTAGACCGGGACTTTGTAATCGAATTAAACCAGGCTGCTACTACTGACTGCACTGCTCTGGCTTCATTATAAACCCATTACACAGAATATTTCAGATCTTCTGCAAAATTATTTTACTCAAAAAAAAGGGAAGGATATCAGTAAAATGCAATGGCAAAAGAGAACTGCTTTGAGCAGCCGCACATACACCATTTCAGTTTCCAGCTTAGGGAAATCTCCGTCTTTTCTAGCACACATCTTTACAGCCAATAAGATGCTGGCACTTAAAGCTATTACATCGCTCCCTTGTGTATAACTGGGGGATTTTTATATTGCTATAATGCTTCCCACTTCTTAAGGGTTTTTTTGAAGTAAGTCTTTTAACAGTGAGGTTTTACTGCATAGACTCCAGGATGACATTGAAAGGCACCTAAAAGAGAGAAAATTGCATTGATATATTTGGCCATTGTGTTAATCGCTGAACCAGTCTAAGATCTAGATGTGATTTTTATTTTATTTTACTTTATTTTGCGGTACGCGGGTCTCTCACCGTTGTGGCCTCTCCCGTTGCGGAGCACAGGCTCCAGACGCGCAGGCTCAGCGGCCATGGCTCACGGGCCCAGCCGTTCCGCGGCATGTGGAATCTTCCCGGACTGGGGCATGAACCCATGTTCCCTGCATCGGCAGGCGGACTCTCAACCACTGCACCACCAGGGAAGCCCCTCTAGATGTGATTTTTAAAAAATGTATCTGATGGCTCTTAAACATTCTCATATCCTAAGAATTTAAATATACTAAAATACAGATTTCATGAATTCTAGAGTCCTTTCCACTATGCAGAGAGTTGTTCAAATAGGACAATTAAATTTCTTGTTCTTAGATATATGAGTTTACAGAATTTTAGAGTTGAAATAGGCTTCGGAAACTGCTGTAACCTAGTGTATCTCAAATTGTGTGAGTCATGAATGCCTTTCAGGATCTAGTGAAACCTAGATGCCACCCCAGAAAAAAATTCATATCAAAACTTGGTATGTACCTACAGGGAGTTCAGACCATCCCGAAACCCATCTATGGACATCTCATGAGTTCATGGTCTCCAGAATAAGAGCTCTGATCCTGTCCGCATTCTAGATGTGAATCATTTTTCCTGTTTTATCCATCTAATTTCCCATTGCCCTGCAGGCTCAGTGGTGGTTAAAAGCCTGGAGAGAGGCCAGACCACTACAGGATTACTGTTTGTCAACTTGCTTCTGGTTTATTTCAAACATTCATAAGTATTTAGAGAGAAATTTACTATGCTGTGGTGTACCTGTCACCCAGCTCTAACTGTCAGCCTCTGGCTACCTGGTTTCATCTATTCCCCCTCCCTCACTTTTTTGGCTGAGGTATTTAAAAAACAAATCCATGGCATCCTACTATTTCATCCATGAAACCTGCAATGTGCATCTCTAGATGATGAGGATATACCATTATCCAAATTAGTAGAAATCCCTCCTATCGTCTAATCCCAACTTCATATTACAATTTCTCATCTTGGGACTTCCCTGGTGGTCCAGTGGGTAAGACTGCACTTCCAATGCAGGAGGCCTGCGGTTCGATCCCTGGTTGGGAAACTAGATCCCACATGCATGCTGCAACTAAGAAGTCTGCATGCCACAACTAAAGATCCTGCATGCCACAGTGAAGATCCCGCATCCCGCAACTAAGACCTGGTGCAGCTAAATAAATAAATAACGTGACCATATAATATTTAAAAAAAATTTCTCATCTTGAAGATTTTTTAAACAGTTGGTTTGTTTAAATCAAGACTCTCCAAAATTTGCACATTTAATTTGCTTGTTATCTCTTAACTCTTTTCTATTTAATAGTCCCTTCCTGAATGTTTTTTTTATTGATTTGTTTTAAAATGAATTTTTAATTTTTTTTCTCAAAGCATCTCCCACGTTCCGGGTTTGGCCAATAACTTCCTTGCACTCTCATTGAATTTCTTCCTCCATCCTATGAGGCCCTAAAATCTGGGAATTAGAGACAGGTGATGTTTATTCGTGGCTTTATTCTGTTTAACCTAAAAGGGAGCAAAAGTCTATGAGAATCCTTTCACTCAATGGAGAGTAGGATCAATGGAAGACATATTTTTACCTTTCAGTCTGAACTTCCCTCCGGTCTTTTATAATACGTGTTTTCATCATTTTACTGATTCATTACTCTTCTAAGGAACAGGCCTTTCCTGATAAAGCAACTATCTTTTTCCTGCATATGATCTGTTTGTAGAGCAGATGGGCTGTAATAAAATGTATTCCACATCTTGCCCTGGGACAGTATGCATGGAAGCACCTGGCACAGTCCCCCTAAAAATGGCCAGGTCTTCAATGTTGGCTGAAGTTGAACTGAAGGAAATCTCAATTACTCCCAATAACTCTATCTCAGTTATTAAAATAAATAATCAGCTTCTGGATTAAGGAAAACAACTCATCACAACATAAACCAAGATTCTCTGTATTGACAATGGAATAAGAATACCCCTTCCCATTCTTGGTTACACATGACGTCAACTTCTCCAGAACTGTGTGCTTATCTGGTTCCGAAAACTGATAAATCAAACAGTAAAAAAATACCCAGTGAAAAGGCTGAATACTCAATACAACTTAGGAAGGCAAAAAAGTATTTTAGTTGGTTCACATCGTACAGTCACAGGAAAAATGAATTCTCCACATACTCATCGCCCGTCTGTCACCCCACATACCGCCCAGCTTTATCCTCCAGTAGCTACCGATACACTTTCTAACATAGACATTGAACACCAGGCTGTGAAGTATGCGATGTTAAATGCATCTCAAAGTCGGTTATGATCTTATCTGAAGAACATAAACAGAATTGATTTTTTTGTACTCTCTCAGGTAGACTTCAAATCTGCTACTCGGAGAAAACTAAGGATTATTATTAGAACTGATATAGACAAAGTCTAATGAACCCTGATGTGAGGGCTGCATTTGGAAGAACATGAGCATGTCAGCCGTCAGCTCCTCTTAATGTGCAATCACTCAGCAACTGCCTTGGAATATCTCTCTTACTGAATTTTCTTGTTGTTTAACTTTCTGTGCTTCTCGAGCGTATTTCAAAACTCCTTAAAAGCAGAGATGAGGGGCTTCCCTGGTGGCGCAGTGGTTAAGAATCTGCCTGCCAATGCAGGGGACACGGGTTCGAGCCCTGGTCCAGGAAGATCCCACATGCCGCGGAGCAACTAAGCTCGTGTGCCACAACTACTGAGCCTGCGAGCCACAACTACTGAAGCCCATGTGCCTAGAGCCTGTGCTCTGCAACAAGAGAAGCCACCACAATGAGAAGCCTGCGCCCCGCAACAAAGAGTAGCCCCCGCTCACTGCAACTAGAGAAAGCCCGCATGCAGCAGCGAAGACCCAATGCAGCCAAAAATTAAATAAATAAATAAATTTATTAAAAAAAAAAAACCAGAGATGACTCTTGCTTAGTCACTGAAGGAAGGCAGGTTATCTGACTGTTCATTCTTTCATTAGACAACTTGTTAAAATACTATGCTTACAAGCTTAGCCAACATGACAGAACAGGATAAAAAGTCACAGTTCTTGTCCTCAACAGACTTACTTCTTTGCATCCCTCTTGAACCCATTCCTGGGAACTAAGGAGAAGCCCCACAGTTTTCTGTGCTCCAAGAAGAAGGCAGGAGCCTCCATGATGGACTCTTTCCAGGTAAGAGCTCCACTGTCCCAGGAGAATGGCACTCTAGAATCTGTGCTCCTGGCCAACATAGAGTGACTGTCGGGCCTCTCACCTGACCAAGGACCATCCAAGCAGAAACTATTGAAGCCCTGCCTCTCAACACTGAAAGGGCCTTATACCACAATTTGAAAGTCACCGTTACACTCATAGGTTCAACAAATGTTTATTATGCAACTACTATGTGCTGTGCATTTTTTTAAGGTGCTGGTCATATGGTGCTGGACAAACTGACACCTTTCTTTGAAGAAAATAAACTCAAGGAGTCTTGTTGGGGGGACCAAATCCTACACAACCCGTAATACACAACTAGCTCTAGCTGACGGTTGCTCTGAGTTGGGAGATGGAAGACTGGTCAAGGGATTTAATATCAGCTGTGCTGGTTGTGGGATCTAAACAGTGGCTGGGCTAGTTACTTAGCATCTGTAGGAAGTGGTGGAGACCATACACGGCTGTGAATTACTTATAAAGCAAAAACGTATGATATAGAAATTACATGTGTATACAATGAGACTAATTTTATTTTTTTGTTTACTTTTTTATTAAAGTACAGTTGATTTACAATGTTGTGCTGTTTTCAGGTGTAGAGCACAGTGATTCAGTTATATATCCATATCTGTATCTATATCTATATATTCTTTTTCAGATTCTTTTCCCTTATAGGTTATTATAAAATATTGAGTATAGTTCCCTGTGCTATACAGTAGGTCCTTGTTGGTTATCTATTTTATATATAGTAGTGTGGGGCTTCCCTGGCGGCACAGTGGTTAAGAATCCACCTGCTAATGCAGGGAACATGGGTTCGAGCCCTGGTCCGGGAAGATCCCATATCCTGTGGAGCAACTAAGCCCATGAGCCACAACTACTGAGCCCGCACTCTAGAGCCCGCAAGCCACAACTAGAGTCTGTGCTCTAGAGCCCGCAAGCCACAACTACTGAAGCTCACGCGCCTAGAGCCCGTGCTCTGCAACAAGAGAAGCCACCGCAATGAGAAGCCCACACACCGCAACGAAGAAAGTAGCCCCCACTCACCACAACTAGAGAAAGCCCACGTACAGCAATGAAGAGCCAGCGCAGCCAAAAATAAAAAAATAAATATATATAGTAGTGTGTCTATGTTAACTCCAAACTCCTAATTTATCTCTCCCCTACCCCCTTTCCTCTTTGGCAAACATAAGTTTGTTTTCTATGTCTGTGGATCTATTTCTGCTTTATAAATAAGTTCATTTGTATCATATTTTTAGATTCCACATGTAAGCAATATCATATGATATTTGTTTTTCTCTGGCTTACTTCACTCAGTATGAGAATCTCTAGGCCCATCCATATTGCTGCAAATGGCATTATTTCATTCTTTTTTTTTTTTGCGGTACGCAGGCCTCTCACTGTTTTGGCCTCTCCTGTTGTGGAGCACAGGCTCCAGACGCGCAGGCTCAGTGGCCATTGCTCAGGCCCAGCCGCTCTGCGGCATGTGGGATCTTCCCGGACCGGGGCATGAACCCATGTCGCCTGCATTGGCAGGCGGACTCTCAACCACTGTGCCACCAGGGAAGCCCTCATTCTTTTTTATGGCTGAGTAATATTCCATTGTATATATGTACCACATCTTCTTTATCCATTCATCTGTCCATGGACATTTAGGTTGCTTCCATGTCTTGGCTACTGTGAATAGCGCTGCAAGAGACTCTTAAAAAAAATTCCTATGCCTACCCCCATTCTTATTATCCTTACATTGATTACTCAGATCATAATTTTAGAAGTCTTTTGGTCATGACTAATCATAAAAGTGAGATAATTTCAGTAATTAAAATGCTCAGTCTCTTGTAAGAGTCAAAATTCCAAAATATATATACGGTTTCATCAAGAGTCTTCCCAGGTAGGACGTGCTTCAGTTGGGAAGTCTCTGGTCGTACAGTCGAGGGTGTGGGACTTTTCACTGACCCCCTTGCCTTGCATTCCTTTTTCTTCACACCCAAGCTTGCTGGCCGGGGTTTCCCACTTCTGCAGGGGTCACCGTGGGTGGGAGTGAGTGCTGAGGACGGGAGAGTCTGATTGCAGGAGCAGGTCATGGCCCAGCCTTGATGCTCTGGAGCTGACTCTTTGTGGGAGAGATGCTCGTCAGTGAACATCTGAAGGCCACTGCCTGGGCAATGGAAGTGGGCAGTAGCTCTCCACCATTCCTTTGCTAAGACCCACCCCAAGCCCTGGGTGAGCACCCGAGGGTGCCCCTGCAGCCTTCTTTCCTGAAGTTTCCTGCTCCTGGTAGGTCTCTTGAGTGGGCTTCTTTCCCAATGACCCAGCAAGGCACCCACCCCAGAGTCCATATCTGGCTTTCGCCCTACAGTCCAAAGGGCCATCTTCTCTCCCGTGGCCCTGCACTCTGCTGCTGTGGGCCACTCCAGCCAGTTTCCTGCTTGGAGACTGGGCAGGCTTGAATCAGAGTATAAAACATTTCTATAAAAGAGAGTTGATGCATTTCTAAGAAACTTTCTATAAAAGAGAGTTGATGCTTCTAAGAAAACTAGGTTGAATGCTCTGGAAAGGCATTATCAAAAATTTTTGAATAGGGCTTCCCTGGTGGCACAGTGTTGAGAGTCCGCCTGCCGATGCAGGGAACACGGGTTCGTGCCCCGGTCCAGGAAGATCCCACATGCCGCGGAGCGGCTGGGCCCGTGAGCCATGGCCGCTGAGCCTGTGCGTCCGGAGCCTGTGCTCCACAACGGGAGAAGTCGCAACAGTGAGAGGTTCGTGTACCCAAAAAAAAAAAAAAAAAAAAAAAAAAAATTGAATAACTTAGGAGAAAAAAATGGACAAAGAGGGAAAGAACCATAAATTTAAAAATCCGTCAAGAAGGTCTCTGTATTCAAATTGTTTCACAAGTAACTCTAGGTCCGCTTCTCTTTAAAGACACCAGAACTGGAAGGGGCAGGACTGTAGTATTAGGGGTGCAGTTTGTACAGAATGGATGGTGAGGCAATGCAAGCAGCAGGCCCCCATGCAAAGAAAAGGCCCAGCTCCTAAGCAAAAAGTTAGTGAAGAAAGCCACATTTACAAGGTTTATGTCAAAATAAAATACCCAATGTACACATGTATCATATTTACGATTCTCTGTTTGAACCAGGTTTTTCAACTGCCTGACCCTCTCCCCACCATTGCTGACTTTGTGAACACGGACAGCTTCCATTCTGCCGTCGTCTCCTTTCCTCAGGTTGTAGAATCAGGAGACAAAAGGAAAACCCCCAAAAATCTGAGGTAGAAAACAAAAGCAAAACCTCTTCTCATTTTGGTTCTCCCTTAAGTTATCCTCCCCTGTTTTTTCTTTCAAGTCTCAATTCTATTAGTCTACTTATATGTCCACTTTTGCACTTCATAATCCCTCAGAAAGTCATACAGGCTGGTTTCCATGAAGGGAATTCATCACCCCCCAAAGTAAGCTCCTCAGTCTTCTTCCATCGAGTTACTTCCTGGAGCAATGACAAGGGTGCCCACCCTGTTCCTGGGCTGTTGAGTTGGGTTTTCTTCCTCTTTCTCTGACTACTTATTTTTCCTCTTCTTCCATGGTGCCTTCATGGGCATGACCAAGGTCCTCTGTTTCAGCTTCTTCTCTTCCCCTTGCTCACAACTCCTTGTTATTTCAACTCACGCTTCCAGGGTGTTGCCAACGGTGTCCGGGTGCCCACAGCTGAGAGCACTGCACTTTGCCACTGGCAGGGACGCAGTAAAGCCCGTGAATAAATGGGTAACTTCCACTGTCAGCCTTGACTTCTCCCCAGACTCCAAATCCACATACTCAGGGGCTATCACTGGGCAGTGGCCAACAGGGACAGTTACTCAATTAAGACTCTTTTCCTTTATCTGGGCTCCAGAAGTGATAATAAAATATCACTGATGATAATAAAATGACAAACATTATATTATAAACAGTATGAGGCATGTCAAGGACTTACAAAGTGCTGGGAACATAGCTAGCCCTCCACAAACAGCAGCTTTGTTAACTGCTTGTTAGATAGCACCTCACATCTGTCCTCTGTGCCCTGCTTCAGTAACTGAATTAGCACAGCTTTAATCACTGAGACTAGTAGTCAATTTCTGAGTCATTTTCTACTTCTTTCTCAAGCCTCACATCCAATAAATTGCCAAATTCCGCCCATTCCCCCAACCTCCCCCAAAATCTAAAAATTAATCTTAAAGCTGAGCTGTGTTCCTCTTTATGTTCCCACAGCCACTGACCTACTTTGGGCCCTCGTCACATTTCATCTAGACCCTGCAGGAGGCCCCTCACCGGGTTACTGTACAATGGACTCCCTTGTACAGTACTAGCCCATAATAGTTCCCCTTGGCTTCGAAAATACCCTTATACGGTTGCCAGTAATGTCCCTACGTAATACTGTCTTTAAACGGCTCAGAAACTTTCAATGGCTCTTTACCACCTGAGGAATCAATCCAGGTGATTCTAAGCAACGAATGGCCTGACCTCAACCCACCTTTCCAACGTCCTCTCCCAGGTGCAGGCAGGCAGGCACCTGTGATTCCCTGCACGTGGCACCTTCTCAGATCTCCAGTCTTCCAATCATTGTACACCCTTGTGCACAAGAAACTTTGCTTCCATTTCAGACCATAAAAGTCCTACCTGTATTTCAAAGCCCATCACTTTCCTGATGTTCTCCTAAATAAACTTTCTTTGGAATTAAAGAATTCCTTCTCCATCTTTCTGTGCTACTTCCTCAAAACTGTCATAAACCATGTATTTTTCCATGTTTAATAATAATCTATACACACACATACATTATATGCAAATATATTTCGACACATACATATATGTTATAGACTAATAGACTACATGCTCATTGAAGATTTTACTTATCTTAATTTTACTAACAGAGCAGTGGATGGGTTCAAAAATGAATGAATGAATGTATGAATATATTCTATGCTATATATATCTACCTGTGAGTTATGGCATTTTGAAATGTGTTATAAAATATATGGCAGGAAACACATTTTTTTCCAGATTATATAAAATAAATCCCCAAAGTTGTTAGTCAACACTGGCTTATATATTATCTATTATAAATTTATTACAATCTAAAAAACTTTGTGGCTGAACAATGAAGATCAGACTTCAAATCAGGTGGACTTAGGCTCACTTTTTGCTACATTTTTCACATATTCCTATTACAGGGGCAGAAATCCTATAAAATACCCTGGTGCCTTCTAGATCCTTCCATCTCTCTACTTTGAGCATCCACTGTCTTATGACTTCCAGTCCTATTGGGTTTCTGATAGTTTCTTCCTCTCTGTGTAAGACCTCCAGTACACAGTCTGGGGATGACTCACCTGGCATTTTTATTTGACTATTCCTTTAAATTCCTTTAAAGATATTCCTTTAGATGTATCTGGCCCCTTGCCTCCACATGCTACACTCCTAGGACAAGCAAACTGTGCCAACCCAAACTTCCAGAGACCAAATTCTCTGCTGGAACTTGGTACCCTTTCCTTAACAGATGCCTGGAGTCTATTAAACTGATAGAAGTCTCTGGTGAGAGACCCAATTCCTGGGTGTTAGGGAATGATCTCCCACTTGTATATAATAAGGGACAATTTGACAGAAAGCCCCTTTGAGAAGAAAAAAAGGCAAAAGCCCTGAAGAAAAGAAGTATCAAAAGTCTCACTGAAAAGAGATCCCTGCAGAAGAATGTAACTATAATTTGTGTCCATAGTTCAGGAAACATTCAATTACCTTATTAGATAATAGGGATATGTACAATGTTTAGATTCTCCACTTCTACTCATTCTCTTTATGCATGCCATCGTACCATGAGGTCAGCCTGGATAACTTCTACCTTTCAACACACACTTTAGACAACAGTCTTCCAAGGGCCATCTCCTACCTTGATGTTCCTCTCAGTGTGCTTTACTTCACACCTTTATTTTAATATCTATCACCTCATTATGCATTAAACATCTGACTCCCTCCACCAGTAGGAAATCTGAGTGCTTAGAGGATAGAAACTATTTTTATTTTAATTAAATATCTTCTGCTGCTATTCAGATCCCCAACCGGAGTCATCAGCCCTTAAATGTTGGTGGAAGGAACAAACCTGAAAGAATCAAGGCTTTGATTCCATCTAAATGACAACACTCCAAGTTGGAAAATAAGTTCTTATTCTTAATCCTGACAATTGTTCCAGAACCCCCAAGTGGCTGATGCATATTTGGGGAACAAGTTAGATGCCTTTGGAAGATGCAGTCATTTTCCTGCCGTGCGGTGTAATATCCTCAGCTAATCATGATGTTCTGGTTCCACGATGATGGGGGTTCTGTTGGGGAAAAGGATCTCGGAATTTTTGAAGCTGAAATGGTGCTCCTTCAACTATTGCAGACCCTGCATTCGATAATGCCAAGTGGAATTCAGCTTTGCGGTACCGTTCTCTCTTTGGGTGGGATACTGCTTTAGGGAACCCTTTCAGGCACCCAGATGGCAGACAAATGTGAACCCAGCACGTGCTTCAGCCCGAGACTTTAAGTGCTGCTTAGTAATATAAATTGGGTGTATTTTTGGCTGGATTATGCCTATGAAGAGGAAGAAAGTACTC
Source organism: Aethalodelphis obliquidens (assembly GCF_003676395.1). Taxonomy (NCBI): domain Eukaryota; kingdom Metazoa; phylum Chordata; class Mammalia; order Artiodactyla; family Delphinidae; genus Aethalodelphis; species Aethalodelphis obliquidens. The sequence continues at coordinate 9,649,588 of NW_020837973.1, forward strand.
AGTGCCTGTGTTTGAGACATGTTCATACTTCCTCCACACAGTTCTCAGAAAATCTGGGGTAGGTTGTGGGGAGTGGGTATCAGGGCTGGTCTGATCCTCTCTTAAACTCTCGTTAAAGAAAAAAACAGGACTTCCCTGGTGGCGCAGTGGTTGAGAGTCCGCCTGCCGATGCAGGGGACGCGGGTTCGTGCCCCGGTCCGGGAAGATCCCACATGCCGCAGACCGGCTGGGCCCGTGAGCCATGGCCGCTGAGCCTGCACAACAGTGAGAGGCTCGTGTACAGCAAAAAAAAAAAAAAGAAAAAGAAAAAAAAAAAGAAAAAGAAAAAACCAGTGACTAGAAATCAGACAGAGTTTGGCCCCATATAACTTGGATTCTATTGTTGGAGCCTCATGCGGTTAAGATGAGGACTGCCCAGTCTTACTGCTGTGTATTGTGACGGTCTCTGCAACGGACTGAACTGTGTGTCCCCAACCTCCCCCCCACCCCCGCCCTGCCCCGCCCCGCCCCACCCCATATTCGTATGTTGAAATTCTAACCTTCCAGCACGATGCTCTCAGGAGATGGGGCCTTGGGAGGTGGCCAGGTCATGAGGGTGAAGCCCCAAGATGGGATCAGTCCCTTTTAGGGACCCCAGGGAGCTCTGTCACCCACTCTCTGCCATATGAGGACACAGTGAGAAAACAGCTCTGCCACCAAGAAGGAGGGAGTTCACCAGAAGCCCCTCCACGCTGGCACCCTGATCTCAGACTTCAGCCTCCGGAACTGTGAGAAAGAAGTTGCTGTTTTTTTAGTAGCCTCCTAGCCTGTGAAACTTGGTTAGAGCAGCTTGAACGGAGTAAGACAGTCTTATGCAGGCTACAGGGTCCACCTTGCAGAGGTGGGCAGGGGATTCTGCTCCGAGCATCTCCATCTTCCAGGAGCTGGGCTTCTGAGTGGGGAAGGGATCCTCTTTCTCAGTGGCACGGGGTGTTGCCCCATGGGCTCACGGGTGTGGCAATGAGCTACGCAGCGTCCCCACCCCCGTCATGAGGCTGCTGAAAGCCTGTCACAGGCCCGAGGGTGGCCAGCAGCCGGGTCTGAGAGCACGTGTACACCCTTTCCTCGTGGGGTTTCCCAAGTTTTAGAATGATCCATGCTATGAGAACCGGATGATGCGGTTCCAGCCCACTACCTGGAGTTGCCCAGATCACGCGCTCCTGGGCATATCAGCATCGACAGAGCCCTGGGGAACAGAGGAATCGAAGCGCAAGCGATGGAGGATGTATTCCACAGCTGTGGCACTGAGGTCCCACATGCAACGCTCGGGAATACTTAGAATAACCCTGAGTGGGCTGAGCTCCAACAAATCAGGAAAGGAGGCACTGGACATACAAAGCCGTAGAATTTTACTTTGTCGGCATTAGCTGCAGATACAGGCACATTATTTACTCTACCTCTTTGTCTTCAGGCACTCAACTTTATGTTATGGCTGCTAGGATTTAGAATTACTTTAAGTATATGAAATAATATTCTACTATCTCCGAGGAGTTATTCTAAGAAAATAATTCAGCTACTAGAAATTGCTGGTCTCTCCTTGGCCCAGAAAAATTTCGCTTACAAACACTTCCTTTTCTTAGGGACAAAACTATTTTGTAGCCAAGGTTCTCTCTTCCACATAGCATTTTAATACAAAGCTTTAGGCTGAAGGGGATCCTGTTTTCCTTGCGTTTATGTTGACAGTTGGCTAAGCAAACAATTACTGTGTTCATCAGACTTCAGGTTGAAACAACAGATGCAGAGCTGGAGAGGAAGGGGTTTCTCTTCTGCTTCTGATATGATAATGCAACGGAGAAAATTAGTTTTCTTTAATGTAGCCCCAAACACCATCTATCGACACATTATCAAGTGAAGTCACCTCTTTTATGTTGCACTCTGAAAAATTTTTAATATTCATGTGGAAATAAGAAATGCTTAGAGTTAGAAAAAAAGAAATGTAACATGAAAAATTCCTCCAGGATGTAGTTCAATTGCCAAGTCATCATTTAAATGACAAAACAGGTAATATTGATGCTAGAACTGAAGGGAATCACTAGAAATATCATTAAGTCAGGGTGACTTTAATATGATATTAACATGATTTGACTTTAATGTAGGTAACTTATCGATATCTTTTGATTTTTTTAGAGCCCAAAACCAATCAACTGCTTTACAATGCAAGAGTACCATGAAGATCAAATAACTAAGTGTTAATAAAAAAGACTACATTTCCAGTAACTCTGAAGTCTGGCGTTTTTTTGGTTTCCCTAAGGGATTGCATCAGTGAACAGGTTTGAGTTTTATTGGCTAAAGGGAACAATTGTCTGTAAATACAGGCATTTTGACTTATAAAAGGTACTTGTAATATAGAGGGAGGATGCCAGAAATTACAGACATTGTGGAACTATAAAAAAAAACTATTTAAAAAGGCATCCCATAGGATGTCCTACGACATTGATCTACTTGGAAACAGCTTTATATTTCCTCTGATTCTCCCATCCAGTAGTAGACTTAGGGGATGCGGGGAGGAAAAGAAAGTAAATAATGGAAAAAAGTAAGAAAAGTATGGCAGGGAGGGGTGGGGAGACTTCCCTTGTGGCCCAGTGGTTTATAATCTGCCTGCCAGTGCAGGGGACACGGGTTCGAGCCCTGGTCTGGGAAGATCCCACATGCCATGGAGCAACTGAGCCCGTGCGCCACAACTACTGAGCCCGTGTGCCACAACTACTGAGCCCACGTGCCACAACTACTGAGCCCGTGTGCCACAACTACTGAAGCCTGCATGCCTAGAGCCCGTGCTCCGCAACAAAGAGAAGCCACCGCAGTGAGAAGCCTGCACACTGCAACGAAGAGTAGCCCCCGCTCACCGCAACTAGAGAAAGCCCACGTGCAGCAACAAAGACCCAATGCAACCAAAAATAAATAAATAAATGAATAAGTAAATTAAAAAAGAAAAAAAACCCACAAAAGTATGGGGGGGGGAGGTAGAGAGTGAATCATGTAAGAGGGCTTGAAAGTAGGAGAATATTTATAATTATAAATATAAATTGACCAGTAGAGAAAAGGGCCACAAAGAGTTCCAAAGGAAAATAAATAAGAAATGAGTGTTTGGTTTGTTTATTTTTTAAAAAAGGTACAACTCATATAAAATCTCTGAAGTAGGAAAAGTCTTGAGTCCATGTAGTAGCCCCTTTCCCTTTCTTAAGGCAAAAATGCATTTACATTATAGCACAGACATGGCTGTTCCAAACAGGGTTTACTGGGGAGTGTGTTTAAATTTCTCACCTTCTCTAGAGAGGGTTCCCCTCCTTAGGAAGACAGAAATGCTTGTTGTAAGTTTCAGGAACAGAATCAAATCTTTATAAGGTACATAAATGACAATTTTTTTTTTAAAGTCATGCATTTTGCACTCAGACCAAAACCCCTGCTACTTAAAGTGTGGTCTTTGATCCTGGCAATATGGGAGTCAGCTAGGAACTTGTTAAAAATGCTGATTCTCAGGCTCCATCAGCAAGCTACCCTGTCTGAATCTGCATTCAGCAAGACGCTCGATTCCTATGATCAGTAGTTTCAGATGCACTAGTCTAAATAACTGTTATGAGAGATAAACTGAGTTTGTTTAGGTGGGTATCATTTATGACAACTTTACCTCGTAGTTATGTTTATATAATTTGAACGGCCCTAATTCCAACTTTTCTTTTATTAGTTATTACTAAGACTCTCTCTAATTGTACATATTTGTGAGTGGCATTAAAAATTATGTAAGAAACCGAATTCAAAGTAATGAAAAAGTAAATAGACTCACATTAAAATGCATTTGCACAGAAATTCTGCCTCTAGCTTTCGTCATCATTTCATGAAAGGCGAACACGTAGCAGAGTTTCTACATGGCAAACAGGAAACTCATACTGCGGTACTATGTCCAAGCATTTGAACTTTAGGATAATAAGGCCTTGCACAGTAAAAGCCCTGTGGCATTTCACGTTGTCTTGCTGAGAGCTGACTGCAGTTATTCTTTAAAGCAGAGGTCCCCAACCTTTTTGGCACCAGGGACCAATTTCGTAGAAGACAATTTTTCCACGGATGGCGAGGTGGGGGGATGCCTTGGGCGGTAATGGGGGGGATGGTTCAGGAGGTAATGGGGGAGATGGTTCAGGCAGTAATGGGGGGATGGTTGAGGCGATAATAGGGGGATGGTTCAGGAGGTAATGGGGGGTATGGTTCAGAAGATAATGGGGGAGATGGTTCAGGAGGTAATGGGGGGACGGTTCAGGTGGTAATGGAGGGGATGGTTCAGGAGGTAATGGGGGGATGGTTCAGGAGATAATGGGGGAGATGGTTCAGGAGGTAACGGGGGGATGGTTCAGGAGATAATGGGGGGATGGTTCAGGAGATAATGGGATGGTTCAAGAGGTAATGGGGGGATGGTTCAGGAGGTAATGGGCGGATGGTTCAAGAGGTAATGGGGGGATGGTTCAGGAGGTAATGGGGGGATGGTTCAGGAGGTAATGGGCGGATGGTTCAGGCAGTAATGGCAGATGGGTCTGGTGGCAATGTGAGCCATTGGAAGCAGTGGGGAGCTGCCGATGAAGCTTTGCTCGCTTGCCCACTGCTCACCTCCTGCTGTGTGGCCAGTTCCTGACAGCGGTCTGCGGCCCAGGGGTTGGGAACCCCTGGTTTAAAGGAATCATTACTCTCAGCATTTCTATCATGTTTTCTCAGAAAATGTTAAAGGCCATTTCACTTTCCTAAGAAAAAATTACCTAACATTTAATGAGTCAGAGACATATCATTTTATTTGGTTTATGTCTGCAGTAGGCAAAGATCACAACCAAAGTTTTAACCCAGGATGTGCTGGGGAGTTAGAATAATTGATCCAGAGCCACGGTTTTGGGGAAGGTTAGAGATGGCAGGAATCCTATATTAGTGCCGAGATGGTTTCAAGGAGGAAGGTAAATGATGGAGGCAAGCTTAGAGAGTGGGGAGACCGAACTTCAAGGATTTCCCGTGCCATTTGGCTCTCCCCAAACTTAGAGGGTGATGAACAAGTCCATCTGGGAACATTCGGTAGATGGACTGTCTAATTTTGAGAAATGTAGTTGGAGAAAGTTTCCATCTTGTCTCAAATAATTATTTCCATCTTGTGGAATAATTATTATAATTATAATAATTATTTCAAATTATTTGAAATAATTCCATCTTGTCTCAAATAATTATTTCACCTTTCATTTTTCTCCTGCCCATTAATTTCCCTTTTATGTGCCAAGCACTGAGCTTGAGCTGGAAACTTGAGATAAAGAGACATCCTAAGAAATTTTCCCCCATTTTGAATCCTGCTGTCCCACAGGCTTCTGTCCTTGGTCACCTTTACTCTTATTTATATAGTTTTCCTGAGGCTATCACTAACCACCTTCTAACACTCAGCTTTTTACTCAAGATTTCACATCTCTGAGGTCCAGATTCATATTTCTGATTGCCCTTGGATGCTACCAAAAATTTTTTTTGAAATCAGCTCAAAATCATCAGGATAAATCTACTTGCATTCTCATGAAGCAGATTTTCTTTCAGAATTCAGTTTTCATTTAATAGGACAATAGCACTTTCATCCATTCAAACATAAACACAGAGGTTTCTTGGATTTATGTCACCTCTCACTCATTCCCCAACCAGGGCCGGTTGCGTGGGCACACGAGCTGGGCAGTCAAATAGGATCCTGCGCTCAGAAGAACTCTGTGCTTGGTTTAATGCTCTGCTGTTGCTATCTCAAATTCTTAATAATTTTTGAACAACAAGCTCCACATTTCATTGTGAATTGGACCCTATGAATTATATGACTGGCTGTGTCCCCAAATCCTGTAAATTCTGTCCCTAGTCCTGCCTCTCTATAACCTGTCCCTACACCCTGTTGTCGGAATTATTTTCATAAATCAAATCTAGGCACTTCTCACCTCCATTATTTTTGTTTTTAAAGACTAAAGTTCTGCTATCAATTTCCCAAAGAGTAAAGTTAAAACAAGTGCTTTTGGGCCTTGACTGCAATTAATTCACCAGTGTAAATTCCCAAGCATCTTTACCTCTACCTACCTACAGGGGGCATCCCGCCCTGGTGTTCATGTGTTTGTGTCAATATCACATGGACTTGAAGTCACTTCTTCCTTTCTATATTTGACAACTCTATCCATCCTTCAAGATTCAATTTTACTAATGAGGTGTATGGCTCTTCATTGCTTTTCATCACTCTCTCTGGGTAGGGCCCCTCACCTTGGGTCAACTGTACTGCACGGAAAATGATTACCAGCTGATTCACCTAGGGCTCCAGGGCAATGAGGAATGACTCTCTTCCAGTCCACGGTTTCTTCCAGCAGCGTGGCTGATGACAAGAATAGGTGAGGAAACTCGGGCAGGTAATTAATTACCTTGGCTTTGACCAAAGTCAGAGGGAGAAAAAAACATATGCTCCCAAACCACATCTTCTCTCCAGGGCATCGGTTCAAGCTAGACTTTTCATACCAATCCCAAATCCTTCCTTTCTTGACTTCATTTCTTCTCTGTGGTACAAAACTCTCCCAATGCTTCTTTCCAGATCTTCCTGAAGATGGCACTAACTCACCCGCTTGAAATCATGGCCTACGTTTCATGGCTGTTTTCCTAGCTCTGTGCATGACTTGACTCACCTCACCCCTTCCAGGCACTGCAGGACTGTCCACAGTCCAAAGTTCCCTCTCCTTCTTTTCCATTTCTCTCTGTAAGGAATAAAGGCCCTGAACTCATGCCCCTGAATGCGTGACCTCACACTATGCTTGTTCTACAAACTAGTCCTGACTAACAACGAACAGTGAAATCCTTGACAGCAAGGGCCACGTCTGAAATTTCTGGATCTTTTCACATCTATTTCATAAGATAGGCTGTAAAATGTTTAGTCAATGGGATGGAGAATGGATTAACCTTGTTAATTCTTATGTTCCTGTAAGAATAGAAACTTACCTTCACTCAACTTTTCTGTACCTCACCATTTCACTTTAAAAATTATGATTTTCACTATTACATTAAAAACCACCTCTATTAGAGAAAAAAATAGAAGATGGGTGAAAATGTATAACTGAAGATCACCAAATACATATAAATGATTGAAATTTTTTTTTGCAATTCAGTCCTATAGTTTAAAAAATCTCTTCAAGTATGTCTTAATTTCCAAAATAGCCTAACTATAAGTAGAACCATTTATTTAATAGACACTTATTAAGTCCATACTAACTATTGTGCTTAGTCGAGAAACATATAACTCAATAATCTAAAAAGGAAGAGGGATATATTTACAAATACATAATAAGATAATATAAGGTAGGTATAAGTATCAAATGCCCTAAAGACAAGCATGCCTTTGACCTAGCAATTCCATTTCCATGTATTTATAATAAAGAAATAATTTAAGAAGTGAACCAGTATTCAGCAATAATCATCTTGATTGATATACTAAAAGATTTGAGATAAAACCTACTACCTGGCTATACATGCAAGATAATTCAGCCTTTAAAAATGATGTTGTATAAATTTGTCTTGTTTTAGAAAGAAGTTAGCTATGTTCTTTCCCTGACGGCTGGCTGTAATCACATGATGGATATTGTGTTACTAACATGTTTAAGAGTATGAATGTAAAACAAATATTTAAAAATCGTTTTCTCTCTATATAATTGCTAACACATTTCAAGGATGACCAGCTTCAAGATTATTTTATTGTGCCCTTTAAACTCTCTACAAAATAAAATTTTTCTTGTCTTTAAATGTCAAAGTGTGACCTCAGAAAGCAACATTGCATGAATGTGCAGTGACAGTTATGCACAGGAGTTGGCATGTTAGGCATATGCACAGGAAATATTAAAACAAACCTCTAAAGTACCCATTTGCTTAGACTCTGACCTCACTTCTGCATAAGATACAAACACGTATCCGTACATACAGGCATACACACCTCAAAAAATCATAGGCAATGATATTCCTATAGAATACATTCAAATACTTTTTGCGTTGCAGTAATGAAAAGAATGTATTCTAATGTTTGTGTCACGTAATAAGAATGTCAAACCAATCAAGTTTCCTTAAAACAAGGCAAGCACACAAACACACAAGCAAAAAACATGCATCCCATTAATTCACACCCACAAAATCAACTCTTTTACAAAAGAGGATGCTTTTCTTTGGTAGAGCATTGTGGTCATCACACTCTGAAAGTGTATTTTCTCAGCATGGAGAATGTTGTGTGCTTTTCCTCAAATATTAGTCCATTTCTTTTCCTCATATAATAAAAATGATACTGGAAGGTTAATGATGTGAAACCCTGCAGGCAAAATGAAGCTACTACCCTCTTTCTGCTGACAAGACCATAGTAATGCAATGTGAAAAAATTAGAAAAGAGATCAAGAGTCTCAGACAGGGGCCTTCCCTGGTGCCACAGTGGTTAAGGATCCACCTGCCAATGCAGGGGACACAGGTTCGAGCCCTGGTCCGGGAAGATCCCACACGCCGCGGAGCAACTAAGCCCGTGTGCCAACTAAGCTCTGAGCCTGCCCTCTAGAGCCCGCGAGCCACAACTACTGAGCGTGTGTGCCACAGCTACTGAAGCCCATGCACCTAGAGCCCGTGCTCCACAACAAGAGAAGCCACCGCAATAAGAAGCCCGCGCACCACAATGAAGAGTAACCTCAGCTCACTGTAACTAGAGAAAGCCTGCGCACAGCAACAAAGACCCAGCGCAGCCAAAAATAAAAATAAATAAATAATTTGCTTTAAAAAAAAAAAAAAAAAGAGTCTCAGATGGAAATTCAGTTTATGACATATTTTTACCAGAGCAGGGGCTCCACTTTACTAGATAGCATATAGACATACATATAGGTATTTAATTCATGGTTAAGAGGATTCAAGACATTATAACCAAGGGGCAAACTAGGTTGAGTTATATCATATTCTATACCAATATATCTTTGAATTCCTTTGTATTGGTAATCCCAGACATAAGTGAAACACAAATATGTGATTACACAATCTTCAAAATACAAAGTGTCTTTTTATGCACATAGCACCACATTGGGCTTTAAAATAACACTCATGTTTGAATTTCAGCAGAATTGCATGTGTTAATTACAGGAAAATCTAAATATTCAAAGATACAGCTTTCTGCTAAAAAGCCCTAAAATAGCTATAGAGTCAATAATAAAAATCTTTTAGTAAATAGAAAACTTGTTAATAGTTCCACTCAGGTCAAAAATATTTACTTAACTTATTAAGTACAATAATTTCATTATTATTAAACAAGAAAGAGAACAAAAGTATCTGAATTTTCAGAGTCACCACCAATACACCTCATTACAAGTTACATCTTAAAACAAACCATAACCCCTAAAACCAAGAACAAGACAAGGATGTTCACTACAGCCACTTCTACTCAACATGCCAATAGCAGTCCTGGCCAGAGTAATTAGTCAAGAAAAAGAAATAAGAGGAACTTAGATTGGAATGGAAGAAGTAAGACTATCTCTGTTCACAAATGATATGATCTTACCTAAAGAAAATCCTAAGAATCCAGAAAACAACTTTTAGAACTGATAATTAAGTTCAGCAAGGTTGCAGAACATGAGATCAATATACAAAAAGTCATTTGCTTTTCTACACAATGGGTGATCTGAAGGTGAAATTAAGAACAAAATTCCACTTACAGTAGCATCAGAAAGAAAATATCTAGGAATAAATTTAGCAAAATAAGTGCAAAACCTACACTGTGAAAAAAATTTTTTAGTGTTGAAAGAAATCAAAGAAGATCTAAATAAATGTAAAGATATTCCACGTTCACAGATTGGAAATTATAATATTGTTAAGATGGCAATATTCTCCAAATTAACCTACAGATTCAACAAAATCTCTATCAAAATCTCAGTTGTTATCTTTTTTTTCCTTGCAGAAATTAACAAGCTGGTCCTAAAATTCATATGAAGATGCAAGGGCACGGAGTAGTCAAACAAACTTAAAAAAGAAGAACAAATATGGAGAACTCATATTGCCCAGTTTCAAAACTGGGAAAGTCTATAGTAATCATGGCAGTGAAATACTGACATAATGGTAGACGTGTAACTCAATGGAATAAAGTTGAGAATCCAGAAACAAATCCTTAGATTTACAGTCAACTGATTTCTTCAATGATGACAAGAAAATTTAATGGAAAAATGATAGTCTTTTCAACAAATAGATAGCCACATGCAAAAGAATGAAATTGGAGCTCTAACCTTACAACGTATACTAAAATTAACTCAAAATGGAACACAGACCTACATGTAAACATTAAAACTATAAAACTCTTAGAAGAAAATGCAGGGATAAATCTTCATGACTTAGGAGTAGGCAATGGTTTTCTTGGATATGACAAAAAAAAAGTAAGCAACAAAAAATAAAACTAGATAAATTGGACTGCATCAAAATTAAAAATATTTGTGCTTCAAAGGACACCATTAAGGATTTGAAATGAAAAACCACAGAATCTTAGGAAACATTTGAAACTCAACAATATGAAGAAAAGCCAATTTAAAAATGAGCACAGGATCTGAGCAGACATTTCTACAGAGAAGATATAAAAATGGCCAATAAGCAAATGAAAAGTTCCTCAATATTGCTAGTCATTTGGGACAATACAAATCAAAACCACAATGAGATACCACTTCACACCTACTAGGATGCTAAAATGAAATAAAAAGATAGATGGTATCACCTCACACCGGTCAGAATGGCCATCATCAAAAAGTCTACAACAATAAATGTTGGAGAGGGTGTGGAGAAAAGGGAACCCTCCTAACTGTTGATGGGAATGCAAACTGGTATAGCCACTATGGAGAACAGTATGGAGGCTCCTTAAAAAACTGAAAATAGAGCTACCATGTGATCCAGCAATCCCACTCATGGGCATTTATACAGAGAAAACCGTAAGTCGAACAGATACATGCACCCCAATGTTCATTGCAGCACTATTCACAATAGCCAGGACATGGAAGCAACCTACATGTCCATCAACAGAGAAATGTATATATGTGGTACATATATACAATGGAATATTACTCAGCCATAAAAGAGAACAAAATAATGCCATTTGCAGCAACATGGATGGACCTAGAGATTCTCACACTGAGTGAAGTAAGTCAGACACAGAAAGACAAATATCATATGATATTGCTTATATGTGGAATCTAAAAATACGGTACAAATGAACTTACTTACAAAACCGAAATAGAGTTACAGACATAGAAAATAAACTTATGGTTACAGGAGGGTAAGGGGGGGAGGGATACATTGGAGATTGGGATTGACACATACACACTACTATATATTAAATAGGTAACTAATAAGGACCTACTACTGTATAGCACAGCGAACTCTACTCAATACTCTGTAATGGCCTATATGGGAAAAGAATCTAAAAAAGAGTGGATATATGTATCTGTATAACAGATTCACTTTGCTGTACACCTGAAACTAACACAACATTGTGAATCAATTATACCCCAATAAAAACTAAAAAAAAAAAGACAGATGTTAACAAGTATCGGCCACAATGTTGAGAAATCTGAACCCTCATTCATTTGCTGCTGGTAATGTAAAATGGTGCTCTCATTTGGGAAAACAGTCTGGCAGTTCCTCAAATTATTAAAGATGGAGGTACCATATGACCCAGCAATTCCACTCTTAGACATATACTCACAATAGATGAAAGCACACCTCCACATAAAAACTTGTACATGAATGTTCTTGTAGCATTATTATAACAGCCAAAAAGTGAAAACAAATCAAACGTCCATCACTTGAAGACTGGATAAACAATGTGTGGTATATCCATACAATGGAATATTCAGCCATAAACAGGAATGAAGTATCAATACATGTTACAAAATGAATGATCCTTGAAAACATGGTGCTAAGATAAAGAAATCAGTTACAAAAGGTCACACCCTGTATGGTTCCATTTATATGAAAGGTCTAGAAGAAGCAAATACAGAGAGAGTCGATTCATGGCTAAGAGGGATAGGAGGAGAGGAGAATGAGGAGTGATAGATAACGGGTACCGGATTTCTTTGGGGGTTAATGAGAATGTTCTAGTATTAGATAGTGGTAATAATTGCACTACAGGGTGACTATATTAAAACTCACTGAAGTGTACATTTGAAAGTGTGGATTTCACGGCATGTGAACTTAATAAAGCTGTTATTAAAAAATCATCTTTACAGCAACAGAACCACTGCTTCTTTGGCATGGAGAATGTGCAACTATAGCTAAAACACTCATTTTCTGCTCGTTGAAAAACTGTATAAAATTGGGCCAGAGATGTTTTGGCTGCCATTAGAAAGCACTTAGAATGAAGACCAACTACTTGCACAATGGTCTGAGCTGTGTTTGATATTTTCTTGCTTGTACTGTATCAATCTAATTATGCTGACGCTTCTCTGGATAAGAAAGCACTATTCTGAGAATCAGAAGGCCTTGCTTGCAATCACCTGTCTGCTACCATATGATCATACCAAGGAACTTAAGCATTTCTGTTTGGAAGAGGGATTTTCTTTCACCATGCCTACCTCAAAAAGATGTCATAAATTTAAAACAAGATCTACTTAGAGGCACTGTACTTTCATATAAATACAGTAACTGTAGTTATGAATGGTAATAACTATTACAGGTATTGATGTTTATATTGTTAACTACCATCTACAATGTATCTTGCATATGAAATACATATTTCTTGGGCAGGTATATGATAATTACTTTCCAATATCAAAAGGAATTTCAATATTCCAGACACCAGGACGTCTTAGTATCTGAATAAGCATACTTGACCACTGTAAGCTCCATAGAAGATCCGTGTAGAGCACGCTGCTAAATACCCGCACAAAACATACGCACACCATGTGGATTATCGTCTTATGCCTTCAATCACCAGCTTAACTTGATCTTCCATAATTTTACATCTACTTTGACTAAGATATATACTTACTCATAAATCTAAGAAGAACACACAAAAAAGGTCAAGCCTTTACATCTATCCCCACTGAAATTAAATCACTTGCACACAAAATCAAGTTCAAGTAAACCTAGTAGGCCTAAAATTGTGTATTTAAGAGAGGGAAACACTAATTTAAGTGATTATATTACTTAAGCGACTTTAAGACAATATAATTTTACCTCCAAAACATCTACTGTTTCTTCTTCTTTTTTTTCTATGCCGCTCCCTACCTCCAAACACGTATACAAATGTAAGAACGTTGAAAGAAAAAAAGAAAACATTTAGCCCTGTGTGTCTTTCCTTAATAGGCGTTATTAAAATCATTATACAGATGAAGTAACTGAAGCCCATGAAGGCTAAGTGACCAGTACATTGTAACATGGCTCACAACCACTGGAGCCAGAACTGAACTCAGTCTCATTTTATAGACCCCATACGTGATCATTATTACATTCTTAACAGCAACCATTTACTGCTTCTTTTTACAGCAAAACTTTTCAAAAGCTTCTACATCTTTGGGTACTGTTCACCTACTAAGAACATTCATGCCTACCATTTCACTGAAATTGATCTGCCAGGGTCACCCATGACTTCCATGTTAGCCAAGCCAACAGTTCCTAGTCTTGATTCATCTTCCACTTCTTCTAAGCAGCACTGAAATCCTCTCTTCTTGTCAGCTATGACTTCAAGTTTCCTATACTTTGCTTTTCATTCTCTTCTGTGGGCTCTTTCCTTCTGCTCAACTGCTATATTAGGGTGGTTCAGTCCTATACCATTGGCAACTTGGCTTCTGCATCTGCATTTTCAGAGGTGGACAGAAGATACTGTTTGAAATTATCGGGATTTTATTTCCTCGTTTACTGATTTATTGTCTCCCCACACTAGTATGTAAGATCCATGAGTCATGACACATAGGAAGTATTTAGTAAGTGTTTTCTAGATCAAAGGACAGATGGATGAATGGTGGGTGGATGGATGAATGGATGGATAGATGAATGGTGGGTGGGTGGATGGATGGATGGATAGATGAATGGTGGGTGGGTGGATGGATGGATGGATAGATGAATGGTGGGTGAGTGGATGGATGGATGGATGGATGGAAGGAGGGAAGGGAGAGAGTGTAGTGCGGGTATAATCTTTAATCTCTTCTTCCTGGAAAAACTGTGACCTGACCTGGTAAGGAGTGACCATAGAATCTCTCTACTTTAAGGGCTCTCTTTTCTGACAAAGCTTGGGTCGGCTTTGTCTGAATTCCACTTCCTTGGCCAATCTGCATCAGAATTGTTGATTCCGAGTATTATCCTGGCCTGCCTCTATTGAATTCTAAGATTGAAATAGATTAAAGTTGGACCAGTTCAGTTTGTGATACATGGTATGAGTATAAACTCTCCAGAAGGGAACTGTCATGCTGGATTTAACCACCCTCTCAACAAGCAGGGAAGCCAAAACTCAGAGCAGCAGAGTGAAGTCTGTACTAGGTCTAAAGTGAGTAAGCTCAGAGTAGAATCCCTTTTACAAGGTGTTTCTGAGAAACCTACAGTTTAGCATCAGGCCTTGATTTCCGTCATAGCGACTTGTCGCTCACAAGACACTCAAGGCTTTATTTAATTTCCTTAGAGTCCCGTCTGATGCTGTCTAGATTGACCTCAAAGTGTGGTCCTTCCAGTTTTGAGGGCCTGCATCCAGTGTCAACTCATCAATCATCATGCTTCCGCCTTCCCCAGTCAGATGGGCAGCCCTGATCTCCAGCTGTTCCTCGGCAGCTTTTGTAGGAAGCTGTGTTATTTCATCTACCATATGCCAGAGCTCAGCACCTAGCAGTTTGCAATAAATAGACTTAATATAGTCAGGATTTCTGTTTAGGAGAAATGCTAATGATGATAATGATTTACATTTCACAAGGAAACAGTGTGATTCTCTGAACCTAAAGAAACAAATGAAAAGAAATGACTACTTTGTGCTATTTGGTTTATAGTTTACTGAATGCAATTTTCATTGTTTTCCTACTTTCTATATTTCCTATGTTAATTCACAGAGAAGTACAGGAGTCATTTGAATGCTCAAGCAGGTGATATACTTATTAACACTCAGAAATATAATAAATATTCATATCAAAGGAAAAATGACATATCAAAGGCTCTTTTCAAAATTAAGATGGTCATACATTTTTAAGGCTATTTACCTTTCAATAGTACTTTTAATTTTGTCCCCTCCTCCAGCAATGGCAAGTCAAATAAATTCTATCTTAACATCAAGGTGCCTGTCAAAGGACTCATCTTTCTAATTGAGCCTTCCTTGATAACTCTTGATCAATTTATTTAATCTATCGAAGTCTCTATTTCCTCATCATCATGCCTACAAAGGAATAATAATAGCTCTGACCTTTGTTCGGAATATTGAATGAAATAATCCAGGTAGAATATTTACTGCATGCTTGGTTCATAGTAAAGGCTCAACACACGTTTGTCATCGTCGTCCTCATCACCATCACCACTCAACAAATACTTAATCAACACCTACTTTGAATGTCCTTAGCACTCTTCAAAGTAGTCTGCCACACATTATGAGGATTCTGGTCCTAAACCAGCATCTGGCAGAAATTAAGCATTTAGTAAATGTATATGGAGTGTTGTTCATGTACCATCCTCTTCTGTAGTTCTGCTGAGATAAAGGTCATGCTGCATCCCTTCCAAGGCTGGATATAGTGTTAGGAACAGCAAACTCAACAGATACTCACTGAATGAAGAGTGCACAGCCAACGTTAAACAGCCATTAGGAAATGATGCAGAGACCTATGTATTCCATTACGGTGACAAGCGACACCAGATCCACTCCCAACAAGAATAATTTATAAACTCTCCTCTCTTGCTCTTTACTGTTAACTGATTACCTGTATAAGAACATTGCTGTAACCTATAGCATCTACACAGCTGTCTGGGACCAGCTTTACGTGGTGATATTAAAGCACAGAGAAGAAAGAGATGCATCTCAAACCAAGATGGCACACTGTGTGGTTATTGGCTATTAATTCTGGCATCAAAGAGTGTGAGAATTTAAAATATTAAATAGGTAGGTAGATGTTAAATAGAGAGTAATCCATTTAATACCGTCACTGAAACAGATTTTTGCATGTGTGTGTTGCATTTATGATTGTAAATTTTGCATGACAGACATGATGAAGGTACAATTGATTACTCAGCCTCCAGACTGGTTGATTTAGTGGAAAGAGTCCTGGACAGGAAGTCACAGGAATCCAGATGTCTAGTCTCAATTTCATGATTTTGGACAAGTCACTTTATCTCCAGGACTGAAACCTGTCCGTTCCCTTCCAGTTGTAAAACTCTAAGTTTCAAATAATAACCTCATCATCACAATCGGTGTTTTGTTAGTATCTTCCTCTGGAAGCACTGTCACAGATGACAGTCAACTCTATTTTCCACCTTAGAATTCAACATTCTATCCTGGCTCTATCTGCAGGGAGACAATATTAAATCAGCACTCACAATGAGGATTTGTTGCAGCCAGGCAACTCTTTCTCCATGTGAATGAGCATCTCACACAGTCCAAAGATATCATAAACCAATATTTCCCATTCATTCTGATCACAGCCTACTCATGACAAGATGGCAGACTGGGCCATAGCTGGTATCAGATCACATTACTCAGAACTAATTAAATCCCATCATTCCCTATAGACACAGGCACCATTCTTGGATAATAAAGGAGCAGACAGAAATGTCTGGACATTAGAAAAATTTGATACGATAAATACTGTCTCTATAAGCTACACATACACATATACTTTTGTACAGCAGCACATATAAGTTTTAATTACTTTAAAAATCAAGTTTCTGTGGGAAAACAAGGAAATTTTCAGCATACACTGTCTAACACTTCTGATATCAAGAAGTTATAGTAGAGTGATGTGGCATGATTATATGCAATGGGCTGGCTTGCCATGTCATTGCTACTGAATATGTTGACTTAAAAAAATTTTCTGTGGTACTAATTTCACACATAATCCACAAATACTGGCCATGTTCAGAATTCAATACAGAACAAAATGATGAAGGATAACAATTAGGTTTTCTCCAATGCTTGTTCCAGCTCTAAAGCAAATCATTTACAATATCTGCAGCAATAAGTGGATGTGTAACAGTGCTATTTTTATATCACATAAGATTACTTTTTATATTTGGTTTCTATTTTGGAGCTGTTTTTATGCCTTTGAAAATAATTTCCCAGTAGACACAAATGCACAGAGTATATGTACTGAGGCATAGTTGCATAGCCATCAATCCCTCAACAATTAATGATCTTAAACTTCAGCATGCAGACCAGGAACTTCAATCCTATATTTATATTTTAACACTCTGTACCAGGATAATCTCAGACCCACAAAGGGGCATTTCTCAGGTGCCCATAGGTTTAGAGGTTCAGGTGCAAAGTACCACAGGCTGGAGTCCACATCTCTTGAGAGAGAAATTTGGGGTGAATACAGAATACAGAATAGTGAAAATGCCAGGGCATCACCAAGTGGAATATAATGACAAGAATGGACTGGTCTATGTACTGGTGTCTAAAAGATCCAATGCATGGAGGGCTTCCTGAATCTTCTCTCTCTCTCTCTCTCTCTCCCTCTCTCCCCACTCTGGCTAGAATGCCGCCTTTTCACATATCCAAATCCTGTCCACGCTTTTTATTTAGGTCCAATAATCCTACTCTTCATCAACCCTCCTTGGACCCGGTCAGCACACACTGACCTCTCCTTGCTGTGCATGGCGGGGGGTGGGGGGGGTGGAGGGGTGGGAATGCCTGCACCTCCCATTTTCCTTTCCTCCACGATCTGTGTGGTCTCCAATCCTCCACCCATGGACCCATAGCCCTGGGTCCTGGCGCTTTATCTATGTTATTGTCACAGTGATTCTTCAGCTAATTAATCCCCTGATTATGCAAGTTCAGCCATGTTTCAAAAGTGATCCTCATAAATCATGATGGGCAGAAATGCTTGTTTAGAAGAAAAAATCCCTTCGGGGCCAGCTCCTTTTAGAACTGTCTCTGTTGAAGGTAAGATGACAGACAGGAGGAGCCGTAAAGCCCCTGCTGGAATCTCTAACCCCTCAGCGCCCTGGCATCCCCCCACACCCCATGTACCCCACCCTGTATCTCTGCCTTCCCACGCCCCCTCTGCCCACACACCCCCAATACCAGGCACTCAGTCACAAGTGTGCCCTTTCTCTTCCTACCAAAACAGTCATTTTAATGCTTTCCTTGACTTATTACACCCCAATTTCAACACAATCACACTAAAGCATTAAACCCAAAGTATTCTCGCTGTTAAGTTGTGGCATGAAAAGCTTTTGTTCTTTGGCTAACATAATTTGAAGCATCAGCAAACAGAAGAGTTTTATTGTTGTTTGGGGTCTAGAAGGACCATTGAAGCGATGCGCCAGTCCTTGCTGCTTTAATGGTGACAGTGACATGGCATGCACAGAGAAAGCTGTGTTCACACATTTCTTTCCCCAACAAAGCCCTCTCCAAAAGGATTTTAGGTACTAGGAAGATTGGTGCTAGAGACGAATGGGGGGTTCGTGGGTGGAGAATAGCTTCTGTCTGCTCCTTAGCAAATTCCTGTCTCTAAAAAAGTCCACCTTTTCTATTTTCAACAAAGCACCAACACACCTCCACACAGTTATTGCCCATAACAAAATACATATAGTATGAATGTTCTCTGGTGGCAACATACACTGGGCCTTGCATCATGTGTCCAATTATGTATGGAGAGTCAACTCATTTTGCAAAGCTTCTCTTTGTCTTCCATCATGTGAAGGAAGCAAACATTATATATATATAATCTAAAAAATAATTTTATATATATATATATATATATATATATATATATATATTATGGTATCCTTTTACTTGAATCCTTTAACTCGCATTCTTTATATGCTGTGTTCATTGATCCGCAGCTTACAATTGTTTGTATGATATGATTTGACAAAGGAATTTCAACAGAATATTTAAGTAATTTTACCTAAGTTAGAAAGGCAGGTTGTCTAAAGAAGCTGAAAGTGGCTTTTGTGTTTATTAGAGACGGTCTTTCCGGAGACAGTGAGGAATACATCCAAGGTACTAACTTCCTCAGGAGAAATGCACCAGTGAGGACTTTAGTGCTTTTAAATATGGTCAAACATCCACGTGGGAGTTACGTATCCAAGAAGATTTTTCACCCTCAGTCCAACTCATAGCACTTAGAGCACGATTATCAACATGAAATGGTTACCGAATTATTAGTTGCCAATAATTGTTAAATTATCAACAGGAAACCACCTCTCCGGGCACACCCCCTTCACCAGGACGCTCCTAGAACACATGTGATGTTTCAGAGTTAAAATTAACAGATGGTACACCAATAGGTACACTGTCTTTTTATATTATGAATAAAAGGTTCACATTAAAAACACATAATCATATTTGATTTTCCCAAAGAATTTAGGAAGGAGTTCAATTTAAACATTTTGATTTAAGATCTCAGGTTTTGCAGGTAAGGAGATCTAATTTTCTATCACCTGTTACCCATGGGACACCAGAAAAACCCAAAGCTGGAGGAACAGCAGGACTGTCACGGATGGCACGCATCTCAGAAGGACTGTCCATTACTACTGGCAGGGGCACTCTGCCTTGCTAGTAAAAGCGCTGATGTTTAGACCTCATCTGCAGGTGTTCACCACGCAGACTGCACAAGGCTGTGCTTTCAGGTAAAATCAACCAGCCGACACTTACCTATAGCTTGCTATAGGCCTCTAAGCACGTCTAAACACTTCATATACATTTAATCCTCACAACAGCCTGCTCACTAGGAACTATCATTATCCCCATTTTATACATAAGAAAACTAACGTGCAAAGTTAAAAACAGAAATACCATTGGAACCAGCAATGTCCACTTCCAGATACATTTGCAAAAAAAAAAAAAAAATTAAACCAGGGATTCGACTTGATACTTGTATACCATGTTCAGAGTAGCATTATTCACCACAGCCAAAAGAGGAAAACAACCTGAACAGCCATCAGCAGATGAATGGATAAACATAATGTGGTCTATCCATACAGTGGAATATTATTCAGCCTTAAAAAGGAATGAAATTCTGATGTAAGCTACAACATGGATGAAATGTGAAGACATAATGCTAAGTGAAATACGGCAGACACAGAAGAACAAATCTTGTATGATTCCATTTACATGAGGTACCGACAAGAGTCAAACTCACAGAGGTAGAAAGTAGAATAGAGGTTACTAGAGGCTGGGGAGAGGGGAGTTATTATTTAATGGACACAGAGTTTCAGTTTTGGATGACGAGAAGGTTCTAGAAACAGTGGTGATGGTTGCACAACGTCGTGTATGTACTTAATGATACTGAATTGCACACTTAACATGGTTAAGATGATAGATTTTATGTTATTTATATTTTACCACCATGAAAGAAAAGAAAAGAAGTAAGGTACAAGTGCAAAGTCATGCTCTAAATCCTTGAGCCTGTACATGGCAGAGCTTGGCCTAGAGCTTAGGGGGTCTGGCACCAGAGGCCACATGTTAGCTACGTGGCTGCTGGAGTCACATACCTGCACCCACATCTGCCATCAGTGCTAGTCATGGGAACGCGCAGAGACGCTCGTGCGCAAGGCACATCGTGGCAGACTACAGCTCACACTGGCACACCTGCCAAGCTTCGACTAGACCCTGACGAGGCCGTCTGCCAGTCTGCCCATGGCTCCCACTCTCCTTCGCACACACCTCTGACCCACACTCTGCGTCTCCCAGCACCCTGCCTACCTCAGCTAACCACCTACACCCTCTTCCCTTTAGCTCCAGGTTCTCAAGATCACCTTTCCTATTTTTTGCATGTTTCGCTTTGGATCAACTGAAGCACAGATGGGAGCTGTTCCGTCAGCCATCAATGTCTGTTCCACCAACATCTTCTACAACATTCCAGTATACATCTCTCGGACTTTTTGTTTGTTTGTTTGTTACGCCAGTTATAGATCCTCACCAAGAATTCTGTGACCACGTAACACTCTTCTAAGCGACGATGTCACTGTATTTAACATTTCCTACAAACCTGTCTTCGGAATTTTACTGTGTCCTCTTAAAGAAGAGAGAGTGATTTTATGTTTTATTTTTCCCTCAGCACTTAACAGAGAACAGCGGACACAGAGACAAGCACTAAACATTTGCCTAACAAATGTCTTCCTAACAGACACACTAGGGAGTCATCGAGGTAAGGGCCACAGTTTGTGACTTGGATAGTGAGATGCATTACAGGTGTGGAGCATGTTTTTCTAAACAGAATTAAACAGATTTCTCAAGAAAAGTAAATAACCTTGAGTAACATCATAGTAACATAATAATAGTAACAGGTTCAGTGAAAAAAAGAAAGCATGCCATATGAGTATCCATATAGAGAGGCACATTTAAAGCTCCCAGCGGACTTATCCATCACTGTCAATTTCACAGTCCGTCTCATACAGGGTTCAGAAAGAATGAACATATTGTTACTCCTGCAACTGTACTTGGTGTCCAATGACAACGTCATCCATCAAGGAGGCATCGCGGTCAATTCAAGTGAAGCCTGCCTTGAGCCGTATGCACAGAGGCTTTTGGGAACACTGGTTATTCTCAGAGCTTCAAAGCCATACTCTTAAAGAATGAATGGCCAGCTTTTCAATGGGGTTCATCAAGTAAAACACAGCAACCCGTGAAATGAAGAGTATCTTTTCCTAACGATTCACTTAAAAATGAAATATCTTACTAAATATATTCAGGAGTTAGCCCTCCGCCTCATTGGAGGTTTTAGAAAGTCAAAGTAATTGAAATGTATCAGAGGGATCAGGGCAGCCCCGACTAGAATGGGAATCCAGGTCCCTTGGAAACCACCAAAAGGGGGGTGCAGGATCGGGGTCTGGTACCAGATTCTGAGCACGGCCAAGGTCCTCACAACTCCGTCCCAAATGGCCAGATACACACCGACGCCAAAAAACCCCGCCCAACTCAGCCTGGCCCTACCTCAGGGAAGATGACCATTCCCAGCTGGACACCTGGGGCAGAGTCTGGACCAGGCCACACAGGATGTGAGCACCCACGTGCTTGCTGGATGGAATAAGGCAGTCAGGTGTGGCAGGGCCTTTCTTTGAATTAATCCCCATCTAGCCTGATTTTAGTGGGGACACCAAGCTGCTTATCATCAGCATGGAGGTAGCCCCCATGGCCGCTGCCTGGACCAGGCAGAGCTGCCTGCGGTCGGCAGTTTATGTCAGCGGCTTCAGGCGACACACCTGAGTCTCCAGTCCGCTAACAGGAGGCAGCAGGCCTATGCTGAGATCAGTGGGGTGATGAAAATATTGGGGAAGAGAAACCCCAGGCTCACACTTTGGTAAGTGAATGCTTGCAGTAAATGGCAATGAGCGGAACAGGGATGCCTGGGCACATCTGCATTACCTACTGAGAGATCTGGGGAGTAAAGGTTGGTTATCCTTGGCCAAAAGGTGAAGGAAATCAAGGCTGGACCCAAGGCAGTGCTGTTTCCATCCTACTAAGAAGTCTTCCCAAATCAAAGTGGGAATGCTAATTATATATACCCTGCCCAGGGGTGGAACAATGCTTAGCTTGGATGTTCTATCAAGTATGTAAAAACAGGTTTACTGTTTGTTTGTTTTTTCAACAGAGATATCATTATTTTTGGGAATGCTAATAAATGGATTATCTAATTTCTATTAAAAAATCAAATGTGGGCTTCCCTGGTGGTGCAGTGGTTGAGTGTCCGCCTGCCGATGCAGGGGACACGGGTTCGTGCCCCGGTCCGGGAGGATCCCACATGCCACGGAGCGGCTGGGCCCGTGAGCCATGGCCGCTGAGCCTGCGCGTCTGGAGCCTGTGCTCCGCAACGGGAGAGGCCACAAGAGTGAGAGGCCCGCGTACCACAAAAAAAAGAAAAAAATCAAATGCTCTGTAAATCCAAAATCTTCTTTCAATGAAGTACATTTTATTTGTAGATATTCAAAAAAGGCGACGAAAAAAGGGGAATTCTTCTATAGTTCATAAGTAAGAAATATACACTGTGTTTCTACATAACCTGAGCCATCTCTGATCTATTTTTAACTCTGCTTTTGTGCTCAAGAGAAACTCACAGGGAAAAAATGATTCAATAAAAAGCAATATCCCCATGGGAGCATAATCAAATAAAGCTTAGTTTGGAAATATGTTTTGTAGTCTCCTAAATACAAAGCATGTGATGGATTTACTAGATTTTCAGCAAAACTATGAATATGAATGGGAACTTCCAAGTAACCCAAGATTATGCAGATAGCTTAAGCTTTATTCAGAGCAAAATTTCACACAGATTTAGAAATATTTTCATAAAAAAGGGCTGTAAAGAGATTAATCGTACTTCAAACAATCTAAAATCATGGATTTAAAAGATCTTGCTTTGGTTTATTGTCTTCAAAAATTACTCAGAACAATATGCACTTAGGTATCTAGAACAGAATTATCAAAATCCTTTGGTACTGATTACTCTACCGTTCCTACATTATTTAGAAATAATAATTTACCTTGAAAATTGAATACTATATGCTATGAGATTGCTTTTTAAGCTGTATGCTTTCCAGAGCTTTAAGCTATACTGTACCCTGAAGTCAGCTTAGTTTCAGCTACCAAAATGTTTCTACCAAACGGGCACCCCAGATTTTCCTTGAGTAAAATAGTTCCTTCGGTTTTTCACTCTCTAAGTGCCCACCTCAAACTTTTCATTACCAAAGAGGTTGTTATAATTCTAGCTGAGAAGCAAGTGTGAGGTGAGGATTCCAGAAAGGTGTATAATCTCTATACACATAATGAAAACAACAATGGAAAGATTCTTTTGGTAAATATCAATAGAAATGGGTAGGAGAGGAACAATCCTGTCCCACCCATGTGGTTTAAAAGAATCCAGTTTTAGACCCCTTTTGGCATCATTGCCCAGTAGACACAAAAGTCACACAGACTGTGTCTGTGGCTTCAGGGAGTTCCTTCCCCACTCTGCTTTTAGGCCCTGGGGCCAGCACTTTCCAGGAGAAAGCTGAAGTTCACTCCAAGATGGACACAGCAGCATTTCCATGGCCAATCTCCAATCAATCCAGGAGACAGAGTCCTCTGCAGCTGGGGAGATGTGGGACCCACAAGACTTCGGACCTCAAGCCCTGAGCACTGCACCCAAAGTTCTAGAGTGCAGGATTTTCCAGAATCTGACACCCTGTCACACAAGGGCGGCAGGGCCTTGCCAACATTTCTAACCATATATATATCTTGACCCTGTTCATCTCATCCATGACTACATGTCTCTAGCACCCCTTCTGCATTGGCAGAACCCATTGGTGTAGATCTTGGTACCCATTTTTGAAGGGCCCAGTGACCATACCTAGATTATGGACTCCTGATTGGGATTCTCAACTGCTAATCATCCATGCCTAGGGTGAAAAATAATGTTAAATTGCAAACACACACATTTTACACTGAACTATTTTCAAAATAAATTACTCTCTGGACAATGTAACACATCCTGCAGACATAATCATCATTATAGGCTTACTCCACTGGTGGGACAGGAAGTGATGGAAAAAGTTATTACCTTCTTAGAACCACTAATTCTGAATTTACAAAAAGGGCCTAATCCAGTGTGATCAGGCTGAAGTAGATGAGACATTTGTTTCCAAAAAAGCAGGGCTGGCCAAGGAAAATAGGAATAGGGGCATGGCAACAGGTCAAGTATGGGAACAAAAGCAAACAAGAGGGGAGTATATCAACGAATCAAATCTATGCAGGTAAGGGAAGTGGACATGGAGGATGGTAGGAGACCTTGGCTCACGGGGGTGAACTCAAAAAGCTAGGGTGAGCCACTTACATGGGCGATTTTTATTAAAGCCGGAGAACTCAGAAAAGAACAAAATAAAAACCACCCAAAGACAACACTCATCCTTTTGTTATATGATTTTCCAGGCTTCTTTCCTATGAATATTTTTACACAGTTGAAACACTACACATAGGAATTTATTTATTTATCTTTAAAAAATTTGTATTGTAGTTGCTTTACAATGTTGGGTTAGTTTCTACTGTACAGCAAACTGAATCAGCTATACATATATATCTATCCCCTCTTTTTTGGATTTTCTTCCCATTTAGATCGCCACATAGGAATTTATATTCTGCTGTTGTCACCAAAGATTACAATTAATGTCATTTAACAATGATTTTGATCATTGATTTGCTTGTCCACTAAATCAGGTCCAGTGACGTTATTACAAGACCTACTAACTGGGGTGGGTGCTATGATCAGATCCCTCCCAGGAAGGATCTATTCCCCCAGCTGCCAGAGGACCCTCAGCTGTCAGCCCCCTGGGGAGTGGCTCAGCCCAAGAATCACGCTCCCTTCCCTTCCAGAGCAGCCTACAACCCTGGACTGGTCGGTTGTGAGGATATGTAGGCCCAGCCCCCTTACCCCAAGCAAGCCCTGCAGCTCTCCTGTAGGTCAGCTGGAGCCTCTGTTGTGACTGTACCACAGCCCAACTTCTCCCTCTGTCCTGGCCAGTGTCCTGTTCCCTTCCCTTCCCTTGAGCAGTGCTGACCCCAAGAGCACCCCAAGAAGCCTCCTGTATGCTATTTTTCATGTCAGAGTCAGCTTCCTGGGGACCCCGGCCTGAAAGACGCGAGCGTGTATTAGGAACGTAAGCTCTTTAATCTCCAACTACTTTTGAGACAGCATTCTACAAGACAATTTCAATCTCAAAATTTTAAAATACCTACTCAAAAGGATATTCAAGACCTTTGGACTAAAAAGCAAATTTTATTGAGCTATTGAGCAACAATGCAGGGTATCCACCTTGCCAGGGGCTGAAAATATTAAAACAAACATAGCCCTTGCTCTGTAGACTCTATGGAGATTACTGATATGTGTGTGTGTGTGTATTGTACGTACATATGTGAGTTGGGGTGAAGAGTCTACAGAGAACAGAACTATTGACAATATGGTATGAAAATGATGAAATTAACGGGAAATAAGAAAACCACCGTGTATAAAAATATTTTGTTCTATCATTTCAAATTATTTCTATATATTCAAAACAGAATAAAAAAGAAAAAAAATCATGCTAGCTCAGGAAACAAACTTTAAGCACTACTTCATAGAGTAAATGTCGAGGATGCTGGATGAGTTGGATGCTGGCTTCCAAAGCCACCCACGGCTTGCTTCTTGTTCTCTTATGACCCGGGGGAAAAAAAAAAAAAGCGGGAAGGGGATAGCAAAGCATTTGAAGTAGTCATTTTGCATAAAAGGAACATGCAATTCAGAGAAAAAGAGGAAATTATGTGAGCAATTAATGCCTCTTTATGAAATGATAAGGCAATTAGTGGAAACACCAGCCACTAGTGTTCACGGTGAAGTGCAGCCCCCGGGGGCCCAAGGAGGGGAAAGGCGGTAATGCAGGTTCATCACAAAGACACTCAGAGCTAAAAGCAGTCTAGGAGAGCTCACATCCATATGCCAAAGAGTCACTATCTTTGCTAAAAATACTGAATTGACATGAATTCTCGCATCAAATGCAAGACTTTTAATGCCTAAATGGATAAGCATTTTTAATAGGGAACAACATAAGCAGCCATGCTTATATGTATATAATAGCCCTCAAGAGCCCCGCAAAAATCATACTCAGGAACAGTCCCTGAAGTCTCAAGGGGACTTGACCTCAGGACTCCTTCCACCTGGGATGGGACTTGCTGGTCCACAGCTGCCAAAGGAGAACACGTTTCCAGCAGATCCACTGGGAATCACGAGCAAAAGCTGCTGGGACCTCAGGCAATCAGCACCCTTTAGCCCTGACCAAACCACAGAGGTCTAGCGGGAGCCCGGAGGCTGAGCCCTGGCTTCCAAGACAACTCCAGCTCTCCTGGGGGACCAGGAAGCTTCCTTTCTGGGCAAAGGCCCCCCCTCCCCACGTCAACATCCTCTCAAGCCCTGATGTGTACTGACATCACCCCAGAGCCTTGAGATTCTGCGTGTCTGACAAGCTCCCAAGAGATGATGTTCCTGAGCCCCCGGCACCTCACTTTGAAAGCCAAGTAACCAGTCTCCGATAAGATGGTTTTGGGGGACCCTAATCGTCCATCTTCTTGGTCTGCCGGCTCTCCCAATAAAGTCATATTCCTTGCCTCAGCACCTCCTCTCACGATTTATTGGCCTGTCTTGTGCTGAGCAGAGTCAGCTTGGACTCCTAACACAAAGCTGCTGCAAATACCTGCAACCACCATAGCTTCCCAGGCTTGGGAGGCACTAGAGTCCCATTTTCTTGGAAGGAGTTAGGAAACGATGTAGCTCACAGGGGTCGGAGGCCGAGAGACCCCAGGGCTGATTCTTTGCCAGAGTCCTGGCACCATGCTTTATTTATTTAGATGCTGGGTTTTTTGTTTTTTAAATTTTTGTTGAAATATAGTTGGTTTACAATGTTGTGTTAGTTTCAGGTGTACAGCAAAACGATTCAGTTTTATACACACACATATAC
This sequence comes from Aethalodelphis obliquidens, assembly GCF_003676395.1. Taxonomy (NCBI): domain Eukaryota; kingdom Metazoa; phylum Chordata; class Mammalia; order Artiodactyla; family Delphinidae; genus Aethalodelphis; species Aethalodelphis obliquidens. The sequence continues at coordinate 9,677,224 of NW_020837973.1, forward strand.
ATATATCTATTTTTTTTTTAGATTCTTTTCCATTATAGGTTATTACAAGATATTGAGTATAGTTCCCTCTGCTACACAGGAGGTCTTTGTTGCTTATCTATTTTATATATAGTAGTGTATAAGTTTTAATTGCCAACTTACTAATTTATCCCTCCCCCCTTCTCCTTTGGTAACCATAAGTTTGTTTTCTATGTCTGTGAGTCCATTTCTGTTCTGTAAATAAGTTCATTTGTATTGATTTTTTTTTTTTAGATTCTACATATAAGTGATATCATATGGTATTTGTCTCTCTCTATCTGACTTACTTCACTTAGTATGGTCCTCTCTAGGTCCATCCATGTCAGTGCAAATGGCATTATTTCATTCATTTTTTAATGGCTGAGGAACATTCCATTGTGTATATCTACCACATCGACAGATGAATGGCAACATGCATTTAAAATAAGAGTCTCAGGCTCCTTGTCTGAAAATGGGAGTGATGCCTCCCTCTTTAGTAGGTTTTTAGATGTTTGTGGTCTAAATATTCTAAGAAACACATAAGCTATCTTTTCCTCAAAGACTTTTCTGACAAACCATTCTCCCTGCTCTCACTTTGGTTCTTAAACACTTAAAAAAGTAAAGATGACTACATCTACTTCTATGGTACATTAATCTGCACTAATTTAATATACAAAAGGAATTCTAATAAAACAATTTCACTTTCTCAATCTACTCAACTATACTGCCTTATCAAAGAAACAGCCTGCTATGGGATAAAACAGGCTTCAAAATACCCCAACTAACATACAGCAACACTCTCTTGTGTGTGTGTGTTAGGATTATGGTGTATTTTCTTCTCAAATTTGTTTGTTTCCTATACATAATTTTTCCCCATAGGTAGTATCATGCTGAGTGTGAAATTTCTTACCCTGCTTTCATTACTGTCCATTATAACATGAGCATTTTTTACAAGTGTAATCTTTTAAGAGGCAGCTTTTTTCGTTGTTTGTTCCTTGAGTATTTATAGATTGAAGGGAAACAAAAAGCATTACTGCATCTGTAATCTCACAGAATAGTATCAAAAAAATATGGTATTTCCATGCTTGACCCATCTCAGAACAAATGGAATTGGTGGAATATGAAAACTGTGCAGTGTGAAAATTACACAATTAGTAAAATATATGAAAGGGTTGACCTACAAAGATCATTTTCTCCTGGTGTTACAAGCACGGACTCTGGACCTTCATTACTGGGCTTAAATCCCAGATACGCCATTTACTGCATAGGTGACTTAGAAAAGTATCTTGAACTCTATGACTTTCCATTACCCCCTCCATAAAACAGGGCTAAGACAAGAAACTCCCTCATGGGCTTGTTGTAAGAATTAAATGCAATTCTATATGCAAAGCGCTCACAAGAGCCCTCGATTCATAGTAAGTACTCAATAAATATAGTGCTAATTACATCAAAGTGCATTTCATGGGTGACAGCAGTGATTCCCAAAGTATGGTCCTCAGACCCGCAGTATCATCATCACCTGGGAACTTAGAATTACAAACTCGTGGGCCTGATCCAAGACCAACGGAATCAGAAAAGAGGGGGACAGCAATCAGTCTTTTAATAAGCCTCCTGGTCATTCCAATGCACTCTTAAGTTTGTAAACCACTGGGATAAAGGCAGAATATACCACTGACCCTTTTTATAGATATGAATTCCCAACGGTTTTCCAGTTTTCTTTTATGGATTAATTAATTTGAGGTGGTGAGGGAAAGGCTGGTTAACAGCTACAGAGCACTACCTAGAGTATAGCTGACCCAGGCATCTTTAACATTAATTAATGATCTCTGTGAATCTTAGGCATTCTGAGACAAAATCCATCCTAAGGTTAACAAACTAGATAACTAAAATATAATGTTAAAATTTTCCTTTCTGTTATAATGCCACACAAAATGAAGAGCAAATACCAGTATTAAAAACTTTATTTTTATAAAAAAACATTACGGGATTGAATAGGACTCACACATAGCACTCATAGTTTTGAAAATCCATTCATTCTCAGATATTAAATGATTAATAAATGATACGTCAATGTTTCATGATTCTTTTGAGTTGGGCATTAGTATCCTATAGAAAGAGAGTTAATAGTTACCTTAAAAATGCCATTTCCTTTTCATTCATTGACATGGAAAAGAAAGGCAACGACCAGATGATAAAGATAGTCGCCCTTAGGTTGGGGGAATGAGAACTCTTGTAGTGGGAATACAGGATGGTACTCTCCCAAGAGCAAGAAGAAAGGTAGGATACATACTAACAGCATAATTTTTAGTAAATAAAATTATGAAAAGCATATCTTAACTTCCTACAGAAAAGTAAAGTAAAAGCAATCTGTTTAAATACATATTCATAAAACTTTTATAAATATTTATCCATTATGTTCTCCTGGAAGATAATATTATAGCGTGTAGAATCACCAGTGCTACTGCTGAGCTCATTAATCACCAATTTAAGACTCTCTATACTCACCGACAGTATTCCTAGAATATCCTGAAGCCACTCCAGAGCCTATCTACCATTTGTGGGATTCACCCTGAACTGAATTTGAAGAAACTCTTCCTGCATGAGCACCCTTTTGGAACAGGTGATCCATGCTCATACTGGTTTATTCCAAATAGCAAAGCAGCAGTGTGTCCATAAACCAGTTCCTTCCCTGAGACTGGAAGATTGACCACAGCCTCGAATTACACCACAGTTACATAAACTCAGTTTCCAACTGTAATGGAGTTGTTTAGAAGTCAGGATTTTCCTCTAACAGAAGCGTGGGGGGAAAGGAAGAAAACTGAACGCTCTTTGCAGGACACCCAGCAAAGCATACACATCTGTGCTGATTGTGTAATAATTTTCTGACACTAAGCAATGCTCATTCAAAGGAAGCCCAGCTATAACTTAAACTCATTTCAACTTTTATCAATGTAACACTTTGCTCATTTAGCCAATGCCCACTATCTTTAATAGTATTCTTAGCCTATAAAAGAATGCTGCATAAATAGGGCAAAGAGATTTATTACAATAATTTTTTTCCTGATCTTAATTTCCAAGATTAATTGCTGCCATTAAGGCTGCTGCTTCTGCTATTTTCATAACACTGTCTGGATGCTAAGAAATCCAGTATCTTGGCAGTTGATCAACTTTATATATTATATCGTTACTCAATGGCATTCTACTTGAGATATCGATGCTTAATGAAGGGAAATGTAAGTTATCTATTTCTTGGTGTCTTGTTAGTTATTTTTTGTGAAGAGCTCTTTCCTAATCAGACTGGCTGGGAACACTTAGGCCCATGCATTCTGTTTTGTAGAGCTCTCCAACAAGTCACAGGATATTACTTTTAATGACAAAGTTCTCATAAACAATTCTCAATAGTTTTCCAGTTCACTAGTAAGATTTTTCACCTGGCTGTCTATGATAAGATTTAAATGGAATCAACAAAAACCGTATTTCTTATAATAATGATGTGTAGCGTGTACGTTCAATTTTTTAAAAATCCCTAAGTTATCGTTATTAAAGTTAATTAAAATTGTTGCTTATAACATTAATTGTTGCTTCCTCAATGCGTAAGATATACTTCGAGTCAATTCAGCTTACAAGTGTGCAGTGCTCTTTGATGTCCGATGTTCAGACTTTGGGGGCAGTCCAAGGTGCAAATGTCAATGTCACTGCTCTCCAGGTGCGCCTCACGGCAGATGTGAGACGCAGGATTCATCAAACATTGAGTGCGTGTGAAGACAGTTCTTTGACTTGGAAGTTGCTCTAGTTGACTACAGAGTGCACCCACACTCGAGTTCTTACTCCTTCTGGGGGGTGATGCTCTGGGAAAGAGCTCACCCATCTCTGAGGCCCAGGACCCAGCCAAGGGTTTGCCTTATTGGTTCAGTTCTGTTCAGTCTTGAGAGCTCTCAGCCCTAATGAAGGAAGCATTGACTCCAACTCTCTTCTGATCACCTATTTTAACTTGTCAATTACAAGGGGCTTAGTGACTTCTGAGTCACTCTGTACTGTTGCTGTTTGGGGGACCATCAGTACAGGTCTGTGGTCTAGATGAGCCAAGTGCAAGAATCTCCTGGATATAACACTGACGTAATCAGCAAGCCATGGATGACACCAATGGCCAGTGGAGATCTCAGCCTTCTCCAGCTGATGCTATCTGGTCGGCAACCACAGGGACTCTCACGGTACTGTCACTTGCTAGTCTCTCTAGTGGGATCACCCTCTCTCAGAAGCTGAACCATATGAAATTACTATGGCTGTGGGTCAAGGGGCTGGATATTAGCAATCTCATAAGTTTGACCAAATATTTCTACAAATCGACAGCACCCTGTATAACACGGCTCCAGCTTCAAATGAGCTGCGTTCAAAGTCTCTTGTCTTGCAGCTCACTTCAGCTTCAGAGGAAACCCAAAAGAATAGTCTTAAATCTTGGAATCAGTAAATACTCATAATCGATAATGAACTGGGTCAAGTTCTAACCCCTCACCCATACCATGCTGCAGAATCCTACTGTTTGGTGGATACCACCTTCTTTTGAGGGAAAGGTAAATTGATGGATAATTGTAAAATAATGACTCCACTTATCCATTATCTGAAATGTTCTCTTGATGTTCTAGATTTTTCTGCTCATTCTCTGAGTAAACTCTCAAAATGAGAATTCTGAGTATTAACTTTGTTTAGTTTTAAAATAAACAATTTGATGGCTACTGCGGCCAACATAAGTTGGGGATGTATAGCAGCTAGTAATGCAAAATATGTTATTACTATCCATAACAACTTTCATTTACGTTGGATTTTACCATTTAAAAATGTTTTTGCTATATTATCCTATTTAAGTAATGGAAAGGTGATGAAATGATTATGTATTTACAAATAAACTTAAGAAGGCCTATAATCCAGTCAAGTTATTATAATTATACCTTTGAAAGTAATGGCAATTTCTCAATAAACTTATGAAAATGGTGGCTTCCATTTTCATTCTTCACTCTTTGTGTGTGGATCAAAACCCATGCCTTTTCTGGAAAATGACAAAGGCTTAATAATGCATCACCCTACCTCAGATTTATGTGTGTCCTGCAAAACCCACAGCAATGGGAAACAGAGGCGAAACATTTGGGATGGGGTACAGTCTGTTCCTGCCCTTTATTTCTGAATTCTAGTTTTCTCATTTATTGACACTGGATTTTTCACATCAAAATCTCAGAATAGGCAAGATACGTAATTGGCATCTGTAGAACTCGGATAAACGTGTGTATACCTCATCTAACTGTGCTCTGGGGTTACAAACAGGTATCTCAAGTAAGTGAAATCCCCTTTTGCCTGTGAGGCTGCTCAATCATCTGCAGTCAAATCACTGAATTCTTTTCGGGTCTAACTTTGGGTCTAACCTATTCAGGGACAGTCAAAACAGGCAGGGTCCTCTTATCATTTTCTATGTAGATTAAGTCTTCGAATATTCCAGGCTCATAATAATGCTTCTTTACATAGAAATAGAGTAGGGGTTGATCAGAAAGGTAATGAGATATGCTCTCCACTCAGAGTAAGTGTACTCCACATATAGAAGCATTCTGTGATGTAAGGAAGATGGGGTTTAGGGCAGAAGATACTTCTTTTAACCGAACACTTACAAATAAAAACAGCCCTACATCACTTGTAAAATTCATGTTTGCAATAACTAAATAGTTTGGAGGTTTACTGTTGTTCTGCTTTGCTTTGCTTTATTTTGTTGTGTTTTACTCATTCGTTCATTCATTGATAAAAATATGGATGATGTCAACAACTTCTGTTTAAAGCCACAAGTATGTACTGAAGCAATTAAAACAAGTATGATATGTATCATTTATCAGCTCAATCTAAACACAGAGGAGAATCACAGGCATTACAAGATAGAAAAGTCATATATATACACTACCATGTATAAAATAGATAGCTAATGAGAACCTACTGTATAGCACAGGGAACTCTACTCAATGCTATGTGGTGACCTAAATGGGAAGGAAATCGAAAAAAAGAGTGGATATATGTATGACTGATTCACTTTGCTGTATAGCAAGAAACTAACACAAATTGGAAAGCAACTATACTCCAATAAAAATTAATTAAAAAAATAGAGGTCATTACTCAATTGAGTTTAATGCCAGGTTTATACTACTTGTGATGCTCTCTCCAAATTCAGGTGAATAATTTAGTTTAAAGTGCTTTTAAGTCATCAGGGCTTTCTCATACTTGGCAGAAGAAATGACATATCTTCCTTGGAGGACCACCTTTAAACTCAGACCTCACATAATGCCCACACATAAGCTCCTAGGAACATGAATCTGCAATCAGAAATCTCAAACAGCAGAATGAGTAAGTCCCTATGAGCCATATTAATTAGAAGCAATAAGCAGAAGAATAAAATCCACAAAGATTGAAGACAGTGGAATTATCAGATTCAGAATATGAAAAAAAACCCATACTTAATATGCTTAAAGATATAAAGGGGACTTTGAAATTGAAACTTAAAAGAGAGCATCCAATATGTCAAAGCAAATATGAATGAGAACAAATTGAACTTCGAGAAATGAAAAACATAATTTAAATTAGCATATTAGAAATAGCCTTATAGAACTCTCATATGCCACTCATAGGATTGGAGGTGGTACAACTGCTTTGGGAAACAGTTTGGCATTCTCTTGAAAAGTTAAACATGCACCTGCCATATGACCCAGATATTCTGCATGTAGATATTTACCTGAATGAAAAGAAAGTATATGTCATACAAAGACTTGTGTACAAGACTTGTTCATAGCAGCTTCATCTGTAAACAGCAAAAACTATCAACAACCCAAATGTCCATCAACAGGCGAATGAACACATAAATTGTGCTACATTCATACAATGGAATACTACTCAGCATCAAAAATGAATGAGCTAGTGATATCGGTAACAATTAAAATTTAATAATTCTTTATGATAAAACACTTGGCAAACTAGGAATTAAAAGGAAAGACCTTAACTATATAAATTGAGTTTATTTTTTAAAAAACTGTTTTGATATAGCATGACCCAGCAATTCTACTTGTAGCTATACACTCAAGAGAAATGAAAACATTTGTGCACACAAAGATATGTACATGAGTGTTCACAGAAGCCCAATCATAATCATAATATCCCCCAATTGGAAACAACCTAAATGTCCAACACTTGGTTAATGGATGAAGAGTGTTATGTCCATTCAATTGAACTTTACTGGGCAATAAAAAAGAAATGACATACGGATACATGGCACAACATGGATGAACATTGAAAACACTATGCTAGATAAAAGGGCCAATCCCCAAAGACCCCATATGGCATGATTCCATTTATATGAAACGTCTAGAAAAGGCAAATCTATAGGGCTGAGAAGGGTATGAGGTTTCTTTTTGGGGTGATGAAAATGTTCTAAAACTGACTGTGGTAATGGCTATAAAACCCTATAAATATACTAGAACCCATTAACTTTTACATTTTAATTGAATGGTATATGAATTATATATCAATAAAGTTGTTATTTAAAAACACCTGCAGCAATTCTTGTAATGATAAAGGAATTCCATTAAATAAAAGGTTGCCTAACCTTGCCCACTTCTTATCAGTACAAAAAGAAAACAAAACGAAATGAAAATTAAAAGATTTTAAAAGAAAACAGAATATAGTAATCTTTACAGGTTACTCATATAAAAACCCTGATGGAATCTAAAAACTAATTACAGAAATACTTAAAGAGTTTTTAGCAAGTTTGCTTGGTATCAGATCAATACATAAAAATCAATTGCATTTCTATATAAAAAGAAGCTCTTAGAAGTTGCACCTTATAAAAAGGATAACATTTCCAAGAGCAACGAAAACTCTAAGGGGCCTAAGCATGAATGAAAAAAAGAATAGTGCTAAGTCTTTAAGAAGAAACATATAAACTTCATTGAAAGACAGTAAACAAAATGGATTGACATCAGGTTCATGAATAGGAAGACTTAAAATAACAAAGCTATAATTTCCTCCAATATCCCAGAAGTAGACCACACATATGTGAAAAGCTGACATATGATAGAGATGGCATTCTAAGCTCATGGAGCAAAATGACAATCTACTCAATAGCAGGTATTGGGACAGTCAGTTACATGAAAAAAAAAAAAAACTGAATCTCTACCTTTTCCAGGCGCCCCCCTCCAAAAAAAAAAACAAAATCAAAAACCAAAACACAACCAGGAAATCAATTACAAGCGAATTAAAGACTTTAATAGGGCTTCCCTGGTGGCGCAGTGGTTGAGAGTCTGCCTGCCGATGCAGTGGACACGTGTTCGTGCCCCGGTCCAGGAAGATCCCACATGCCGCGGAGCGGCTGGGCCCGTGAGCCATGGCTGCTGAGCCTGTGCGTCCGGAGCCTGTGCTCCGCAATGGGAGAGGCCACAACAATGAGAGGCCCACGTACCCGCAAAAAAAAAAAAAGGCTTTAATATAAGAAGCTATAGGGAGTTCTCTGGTGGCCCAGTGGCTAGGATTACGGGCTTTCACTGCTGTGGCCCAGGTTCAATCCCTGGTCAGGGAAATGAAATCCCACAAGCTGCGTGGCAGAGCTAAAAAAACCCCAAAAATCTTAGGAAATTGTTTTAATGTTGTTTTAGTAGATATGATTTCTTAAGCAAGATTCCAAAAAGCATGAATCCTAAAGAAAACAGACTGATCAATCTAGCAAAACTAAAATAAGCCCTTCTGTTCATCAGAGGACACCATAAGAAGGTGAAAAAGCTCAAATTGGAAGAACATGGTGGTAAACACATTAAATTAACAGAAAATGAGTGTACAAATATACTGAGAATTAAAATAACTAAGAAAAAGGAAAATCAGTAACAGAAAAATGTGTAAAAGACATCAATAGGCATTTAATGGAAAAATAAACACAAATCTCTAATAAATATGTAAAAAGTCCTGTTAGTGCAGAAGGTAGGGAGATGCCAACTTCAAAGCCACCAGATTTGCAACAAAAGGGCCAAGAAAACTTGGAAAGTAGCAAGTTTTTGCTGAGTATATGGAGCAAAGGATTAGTCATCTCTGATGGGACCGTAAATTTGTACAGTTACTTCTGAAAGCTCTTTGACTTTATAAAGGAAGCTGAAGACGTTCAAATCCTGCAAGGCTGCCAGGGCTGCCCTGTGAGTGCCCAAAAGAAACACATGCACACCTACACTAGGAGTCCCACACAACCATGTCCCAAGCCATATGTTTCCAAAAAGCAAACCCTGCAAACTCTGCAAATGTTCTTCTCAGGAGAAAGGATAAATGCTTTTTGGCATAGTCAGATAATGAACTAGGAGGCATCAGTGAAAAAAAAAAAAATTCATGAACTACAAGCACCTATATCGACATGAATAAATCTGCAAAAGAGATGGTTGAGTGAAAAAAATGCAAGTTGCAAAAAATATGTAACATAATTATGTAAGATTCAAAAACAGGCCAACTGGACTTCCCTGGTGGCGCAGTGGTTAAGAATCCGCCTGCCAATGCAGGGCACATGGGTTCGAGCCCTGTCCGGGAAGATCCCACATGCCGCGGAGCAACTAAGCCCATGCGCCACAACTACTGAGCATGTGCTCTACAGCCTACGAGCCACAACTACTGAGCCCGTGAGCCACAACTACTGAAGCTCGCACGCCTAGAGGCCGTGCTCCACAACAAGAGAAGCCACCGCAGTGAGAAGCCTGCACACCGCAACGAAGAGTAGCCCCTACTCGCCGCAACTAGAGAAATCCCGCGCACAGCAATAAAGACCCAATGCAGCTAAAAATAAATTAATTAAATTAATTAATTAAAAAACACACAAAAAAAACAAAAACAGGCCAACCAAATAATATTTTGCATATCTGGATGTTTGCATGTGGGAAAATACAAAGAAATCCAAGGGAATGAATAAACATAAAAATTCAGTTTAGTGTTTATCTCTAAGACGGTGAGGTAGGCAATTAAAGAAAGGCAGAAAAGCATCTCGAACAACCATTGGTCAAATTCTATTTCCTCAGTAGAGCTGTGGCATTTTTGAAAACATCCATGTAAACATACCACATATTTTCCATTGTATATATCATATATTTCATTATACTATATATACCACTATCTTAAAGTATAAGATTTTTCTGAGAATCATTTGTAAAGCATAATCTCAAAAAAATTCACTTCATAACTAAAGCCCTATGAATCAATGATAACATTTAAAAAATAAGCTATCAGTCCATTTTAATAGAATACTTTTATTGGGAAGTACCTTATTTTATCATTGTATTCAATTAGCATTTCAGAGTTTTATTTGGTTTTGTGCTTTTCTGACTTAACATGAAAGAATTCTCCCTGGGAATAATGATGCCAGTGAAATCTGTGAAAAATGATGAATTCAATCCCCTGGCAGAAACACTGCTGATTCCTTTATATCTTATTTCCTAAAATTCCCTTATTTTGAAGTTTTTAATATTTCTCTAAAAACTTTCAAATATCCTACGGAGCTTTATTTCTTCATTAGTTTATCATTTCTTTGTTCTGACTCTAGAGCTGCACAGGAAACTAAGTTCGGATGAATTTTCTCCCTCTGGAATGCTAGGCCATTAGCCAAATATAAGAAGTGTTTGAAATGGCCAGGTTCAAGCTTACACGAAATCTCTGTACCCGCACCCCAAAGGGCAGTTTAAATAGAATCGAGCTAACTTAATTCTGTCTCTGGAGTTTCGCTCTTGCATTTGCTGCATTATCTCCATATTAAGTGGTTGATCACACACACGAAGGTTAGCTTGATAGACATCTTGCTATAGACGCTAGGACAGCAGAGAAAGATCTTGCTATTATCCTAAATAACATCCCTAAGGCAGCATGAAGACTAAGTTACCTGAGGGCAGGCAATGTGCTTTTCTCATCCAGAGCTGTACTCCCAGTGTCTATTACATTGTGTGACACATAGTAGGGCCATAATTTATGTGTGTTTAACGAAGCCATGAATGAATGGATGAATGAGATCTTGCACTCCTTCCTGTCCTAAAAGAGGACTCCAGAAACCCATGTTCTTACAGACTTGTCCTTGTTTCACTGGCCCTAGCAACCCACTCACATGGCTGAGGGCAACACCTCTCTGATTTGGGAACTAGACAGGCAGACCTCAGCTTTTAGACACAAGTCCCAGAGGGATGCTATTAGCTTCCACAGTCCCTCAAAGACCCCAAAAGGCTTTAAAACAGTGCTAACAATTCCAGTGTTTCAGTAACATTGAGGAATTTCTCTATTCCCACCTTCATCTCTTTGGTAAAATTATTTTCTAGTACCAGGTTACAAAGGCATTAAATGAGCTTATTAGTAACAGTAGGACACAGACACTCAAAATTATAGTGACTTGAGCAACTGTCCACCTGAGGCAAGTGCAGTTTTTATGGTTATGAGACCATATCAAACAGTGTGATGTTTCAGTACATCGTGGCTATATGATCACATACATACTGCTCACACATTAATTCAAGAATATCACCATACTGTGGTGTCCCTAGCAGAAAATGGTGACAGTCAGAATACTCTGTCTTCAGTTAATTTGATATCATCATAATCATCCACTAAATAAAACAAAAAGAAGGAAAGGTATAAACAAATAACAGTGCTCTATGAAGATGAGGGCATTTCCTATCTACTTGTGCATGTGACAAGTGAGTCATAATTATAATATTTATAAAAATTAATTAATTCATTAAGAAGAGGACCAGCCCACATATATCAAATATTTTCTCAGTGACAAACACTATGTTATTTATTTTAAACACTTTTCCACATTTGATCCTTATAACCAACATCTCAGATAAGTACTATTCGCCCCAATTTACAGGCAGATAAATTGAGTTTCTAGAGGACTAGTATATTTCCCAATGTCACACACTTAGCAACAGGCAGAGCGAAGATTCAAAGCCAAAACTTACCGGTTCCAAACTGCATTGTCTTAAACACCACCCGGACCACCTCCTAAACATTAGAGCTTCAGTATTTCTTGGGCATTTACGATACGACAGGCAATCCAAGAATCCCGAAAGACAGAATGAACTCTTTACCTTAAATGAGGACTGTCAAAATGACAGTGAGTCTCAACAGGTGGAGACCATCATCTACACATCAGAAAGAGAAGGTTAATTGCTAGATTTGGGGTAAAGCTGGCAGTCAATTCCGTGGACAGATCTTTTCAATAAAATCTTGCTGAGAGTTACATTCTCAAATAAGTGTGTAAGACGAAGCAACAATTTGTGACAAGTTTTAAACTTCCTCAGCTCTTGAGGTACTAAACAAACAGATGTTTCCGAAGACTGGGGCTTATGAATACCACTTTACTGTCAACAAATTAGGCAACATCTTTGCTGCCTGCTGCTAACGCAGCAATCTCTTAAATTTAAAATTCTATGATAGCTTCTCCTGGATAAAAGGGAATTAGCATACATTCACATACCATGAAATAAAAAAATCAAAGGTTCCTTGTTGAAAACAGGCAATGGTTGTGTTGGAGCTAAGCTCACAGTGTTGGCTTAGCCTACCCAAATGTTTAAGTTAAAAAAAAAAAAAATAGTAATTTTGCAATCCTGCTCTGTCTCCTTTGACACAAGTGAGTTTCCAGACCCTCCCAACTCTAACTCTGAAACCACTGTCAAGTGCTCATGACCTTGCTTTCAGTTTTATGACCCATCTCCTGCACAGAGGCTAGCATCTTATGTGGCTGTCACCAGCCTCCATGGGCTTCAATCCATTCTCCACGCAGTTGGCAGACCAATGCTTCCTACCAGAATATCACTTCCTTGGGGAGAACCGTCTTCCATGTTCTATCGCCCACTCAACAAAACCCAAAGTCTCTAGCCTGACTGCTCACCAAATGGTCCTGTCTGTCTGCACCCTTAATCAACACCAGTCCATCTATGGGCTCACTATACCAACCACACTGATTCCTATCCACCCTTGTCTTTCTGACTTTGTACTTTCCTTCTGAGCAATGCCTTTATCCCAGTTCCTTCCCTGCCAATGTTTCACATCTTCAACACACAAATATCCCTCTGTGAAACCATCACTGGCATGGCCTCCTGTTCTCTTCATGGCACCAACATGTTCCAGCATGTTCTGCCTGCTGATGTGTCTCTCTCTGTATTTGACAGTAACCCCCTGGAGACCAGGAGCTTCACCACATTCACTTTTTATTTATTTATTTATTTTTGTTCTTTTGCAGTACGCGGGCCTCTCACTGCCGTGGCCTCTCCCGCTGCAGAGCACAGGCTCCGGACACGCAGGCTCAGCGGCCACGGCTCACGGGCCCAGCTGCTCCGCGGCATGTGGGGCCTTCCCAGACCGGGGCACAAACCCGTGTCCCCTGCATTGGCAGGCAGACTCTCAACCACTGCGCCACCAGGGAAGCCCCACATTCACTTTTGAAGCCCAAGGAGTGCCTGCTAACATGTTGGGTCCATACAGTCTTTCACAAGCATCTTTTTTTAAATAAATAAAACCAGTGATTTTACTTCTTAAGAGTCCCGGTCCACGTGGGCTCTCAGTGTGAAAAGCTCTCTTCCAGCTACCTGTCTTTCGCCCAGCTTTTAGACAATGTAGAACACACCTAGACTATCTGAGGCAGTTTACAATATACTTACAAACTTCTTTTAGACTGTGTTTTCTCAAATATAAAGTCCATGCCATAACCCAACTGGAGATGTTCCCATATTGAACAAACTCCCCACATAAACGTGTAGACATCTATCTGCCTTCCTCTGAAGCACCAAATCTGTTTGGTAACATCTTGCCATCCTCACGACTGAATTACTTGGCTCTATTATTCAAGTCCAAGAAAAGTCCCCATGTTAAAATATTCAGACGTGACTTACTGTGTATCATGAAAGGTTTGAATGAGATGAAGGGCACAGTGACACATCTGGAACAGACTTAGGTGCTCAATGTTTTGAAGAAACTGGTTTGTGAGAAATTCAATAATTCATCTGCTAGAAAGAAAGAGCATCTTCTAATGTGGAACAAGCATTTTTTACACATATATTACATTTTGTAATTTTTGCCCCTCTGGTATGTGGGATCTTAGTTCCCCAATCAGGGATCGAACCCCTGTCTCCTGCACTGGAAGGCAGAGTCTTAACCACTGGACTGCCGGGGAAGTTCCTACATTTTGTCTTTTTAAACATATATTACTCCAATTGGAGTCTTGGGTACCTATATTATAAAAATGGCAAGGCTAAAGATGATTGCTTTATTAGTTTTCCTTATTCTACAGTAAATAATGACTCCACTCTACATTCAAATACCTCTACTTCTTAGAATCAAAGCCATAGATTATTTTAATATGTGAATCCAAATGCATGTGCATATGCATGAAAAATAAAATTGGCAACAGAAATTAAACTCTTGAATGGAATACAGATGCTCATAGAATAAAATTTATTTTCTCTAAAAAACTTTCATAATTCAGCTTGTAATATATAATACCACCAATAGAAAAGCACCGTATTCATTTTCTATTACTGCATAACTAGTTACCACAAACTGAGCAGCTTAGAAAACATATAATTTTTTTTATAGCTAACAGTTTTGTAAGTTTTGTAAATTTTGTAAATTTCATAAGTTTTTTAGGCGTGGCATGGCTGGATTCTCTGTTCAGGGTCTTACAAGGTTCTCATCAGAGTTTCTGCTGGGCTACTTTCCTTTCTAAAGGTTCTGGGGAATAACCTGCTTGCAAGTTCATTCAGGCTATGAGTGGAATGCAATTCCCTTTGGTCCTAAGACTGAGGTCCCCTTCTCCTTGCCGGCTGTCAGCTGGGAATCACTCTCAGGATCTAGAAGCCACGTGTGTTGCTAGCCACGTCTTTAGCTCCATCTTTAAAGCCAGCAAAGGAGAATTTATCATGTGTCAAATCTCTCTAGCTTTGAATTTTTGACATTGTCTTTGAGCTCCAGACCGACTCTTGTCAAAATCATCGTCAGCATCATCATCATCAGTCTTCCAAGCATCAGGTCTCCTTTAGGAAGAGTTCATAAGATAGGTCCAACTATTACTTGAATTCAAGTTCTCTCCCATTATGTTCCTGCTGCCCATGGGAATCAAGGGATATGAGTAAGGCATCTAGTCTGGTATCCTTAAATTTTCAGTAGCACTTGAGAAAATCCCCAGGGTCCTTTGACTGAAGGTTAAAACATTCTGTGGCAAGGATCTTCTAGAAGGGTCAACAGAGTCCCAGACTCCAAACTTTGTTAAGTTCTAATAACTCCCAAGGAAGGGACATCTGGCCCCAATTTGAACAGATCAAGAAGACATTCAGAAGAATGTGAGCCCTGAGCTGGGTAACTGGATCCACAGGAAGAGATGACCTGGCAAAAGCAGCAGGATATTCTAGATGGAAGGGATCACATGCCTATAACCACATGAGGTGGGAAAGAGTGGTGTATTCATGAAATTGCAGAAGCGGGAACAGGTTCTTCGCAGACATGGTTCTGATCTATGTGTTTACATAGATCAATTTCACACCACATGGAGGATGGATTTGGGCAGAATGCAGGCAAAGGGATGAGTTAGAATGCTGTTCCAGGGGTCTATAG
Source organism: Aethalodelphis obliquidens (assembly GCF_003676395.1). NCBI lineage: Eukaryota > Metazoa > Chordata > Mammalia > Artiodactyla > Delphinidae > Aethalodelphis > Aethalodelphis obliquidens. The sequence goes on from NW_020837973.1 coordinate 9,692,857, forward strand.
AGAGTATGACAAGGGCATGGGTACAGGCAGGTCCTCTGCGGCTTGCAGGAGCAACAGAGGGCCCCATCTAGAAGAGGACCAGGTGGCTCCTAGGGCTGCTGGACCAAGACCTCCCTGACAGGTCTTAGCCTGAGGAATGGGTGAGAACCAAGTAGTTGCAACTGGCCAGAGGGTGGAATTGGGCTATTAGCCTATTAGCAAGAAGGATTTGGTCATGACCCTAAATAAAGGGCCTCCTCTATATAAATAACATTCCTGATTCAGATCTCGATGGTTCTGGGGAATTAGGGAGAAGCCAGGGAACCAAACTCTCTTGTTGTAGGAGGAAGGAGGATCCAAGAGCTTGGAAAGGTTTGGCCTGAAACCAGTGAGGAAAGCCAAGAGAGGAAGGCGATGGGGGACATAGTGGAACTGTAGCTACAGTAAGAAGCAACAATAATTCTATTCTAGAAGACTGATAACACTTCAACAACCACTAATTGATCTGATTTCTGGAAGCTATGATATGAATTTGCTTAGAAAAGTCTGAGAAGAGTTTAAGAGATCACAGTGTTCTTATTTGCAGCTACTTGTACCCTAGATATGAGGATGCAGAAGTTGCTTTGTGCTGCAACAATAGCTATCTCCAGATTCTCCCCTCTCCAAATTCTCGGGATTCTCATTTATGATTTGATTGACTATTGCAAAGTTGGCTGTTATTAATGCATACTAATAATGTCTTTTCATTACATTTAAATTGTCAGTGTAACTACCAGGAAAGGTCTTAGGAATCAGATGGAGCAATTTCCTAACACCAGTACAGGCAGAGGAAAACCAAACTGTATTTATCAGTCATTTTTACCACTTATATAAAAATCTGAAAAATATTTGATTCTGTTTCATTCCCTCTAACAAACCCTCTTACTCCTCCCTAGTATCCCTAAGAAGATAAAACAAATCTAAACCATCACAGACTTCTTTACCTGCTCTCCTTTTTCAAAAATTGTTTACATTCTATTTTGTTTATTTTTAAACATCCCCTTTGATGTGCTAACTAGGTTAGTCTATCACCCTTAATAAAGACTTGAATTTCCAAAGGTGCATTTCTGAAGCTGAGCAAACAACTAGGTTGTGACAGAAAAAAAAAAAAAAAAAAAAAAAAAAAACAGTGGAAGGTATGTATTGGATTTTCTCCAGTGAAATACCAGTAAATTTCTTGTATTATTCAAATGCAGATTCATACATTAGACATTTCCAAAATACAAAAATAATCAAGCTTGATGAAGACATATATATAGCTATATGGCAAGGGGAAATAATTAGGCAGAGTCATCTGCACTCAGCACTATTATTTAATATATATTTAATACAGAATTATTGATTATGTATCATGGGCTGTGATCTGGGAATACAAGAGACAGTATAAATAATCACAAGCTGTCATGGGATAATTTTTCTGCCTACTTTGGCAGTTCACTGATGTGTTCTATTCATGAAACATTAGACCTAAGAAAAGATATCAACTCAATCAAATCAAATGAGGGAGGAGGAAAGTTTTTAAGAATTTAAAAGGTAATCTAATAGATGCAACATCTAAATGCAGCCAGTCCTAATGGGAACTAAACTGGTCTCTGACTTTCAGGAACCACAGAGTCTCTGTTGGACTACTCTATGTCACCACAGATTCTTCCACCAGCACCCAATCCTCATGGCCACCATCTCCTAGCACAAACCATTAGATGTCACAGATTTGGGGTCACTTAGTTCACATTCTCAAGAGCACAAGACTAATTTCTTGCAGGCCAGTTACTGGATTAATCACCCTTGGGTCAGATATCCATTTTTGATCCAATCAGAAGTTGGGAATTGAGACACAGGATACAACATGGTCCCCCAGGCCTGCTGCTACCAAGGGCTGGAGCGGGGTGAAACAAAATACAAGATGGAGATGAAGAGTATGCAAAGTTATCACACAGAAAGATTAGGAATACAAATTGAAAAGGTAATCTGACCAATGGTGAAACAATGGGTTTCAAAGCAAATGATGTAGATGTCAACTCAACCAGTGTTTACAGACCTAAAAAAATCTGACAGACTTACTTCTCAGGCAATGTTCACCATTAAAAAAGAGCTCTTCAAATATGTACAACCACATGTACTAAATCAAATACACACTTATAAATATTATTTTTCCCCATACTTTAGTCTCACTAACTTCAACCAGTCACCCTTCTGAAAACAATTTCAAGTGGACACAATTCACTTCTCCTTTTTCTTGTCCAACCTACTTTAGTCAATATGGATGTTCGGACAAGTCTGTGATGAGTTTAAGAGATTACAATGTATCTATTTGTAGCTAGTATAGCCTAGGTACTTGCGTGCCAAAGCAGATGGGCTTTAACATACCGCAATTAAGGCTTTACTATTGAAAATTATATTTCAAAGCAATTTAGTCTAACAAGAGGTGCAATGATTTCCATTTAAAGGTTATCACTGTTGGACAAAGCAAAGAACAATGTTAAAAGATTAATGGCAGGTAGCTCCAATAGGAAACATTCCAACTACAAATTAATCTTACAATGATAGAATATTTTAAGAGCAATGGATTCAAGCATGTTTTAGTTCTTTTGTGGCAGTAGTTGGTTAAGAGACCCTCAAACTCACGTTCCTGCCTCTTAGGAAGAGTGGCTACAGACGCCAAGACTAGGAATCCCTGCCCCATTTCCATCTATGAGAGGGCATGTGACTGGTTCTCACCAATGGACTGTGGTTGCAGTGATGCAATTGACAATGCAATTGACCAAGAGGCCGTAGGGGATGGCAGAGCTCTCAAGAGAGAAGCCGGGTCCTTAATTACTGCGTGGAAGGGAAGCAGCCCCCTGACCAGCATCCACCACCTCTATCTGTTGCATGAGTAAGAAACAAACCGCTATTGTGTTAAGTCGCTAGAATGCTGGAGTTTATTTGCCATAGCAACTGTTGTTTCCTTAACGAATATACCTCCCTAAAAATGTAGCATGCCAAAACCACAATACAGAACAAGATGACAGGAAAGTACGATGCATTTTTGAAAAATAAAGTCACCTTACGGAGGTTTATTTATGTTTCTTTCACACACACACTCACACGCCACACTCACACACACACACACTTCTATTTTTAAATATGAACACATGGTCCTTAGGCAGATAATTTATTTTGTGGTCAAGCGACTAAGTTTGTTTTTAAATATTTCATAATCTCAAACCAACCCCTAACTGAATAAGCAATCCATTCTATCTATGGATTTGAATGCTTTCACACACAGGAATTGCATTGGTTGATGTCTGAGGAGCAATTTTATAATTTAGCATTGTATATTAGCAAACAATACAAGTTACACCAAAAACCTTCTCGCCTTCATTTCCAGAACCTGCAACTCTGGATCATTTAGAAAAAAGAACCAAGCTGAGAGACTGTGACATGGCATCTCCTCATTTCCAGTAAGTTGACTAAACACAAAGCCTCCTTTTTGTGTAAAATGATGCATAATTTGCATTCAGGGCAGGCATTCATTTTATGAAGAGTTTCAAGTACAAATCAGATCAGACACCTTTTGAACATCTTAAATTGGGTTGGTTACAATTCCTTTCCAACATCTATCTGACTGAATGTTCTAATCGACCGCCAGGTTTGCAAGGAGAAGAGAAACACCACAATTTCCTTCCACTGGCAGCTCAAAGCCCAGCCCTGAGGAGCAGTGCGCACAGTACCTGACACTGCTCATGCTGCCGGTCTCGGATCCAAGCTTGCATCGCTCCAGTTGGCTGGCGACGATCTGGCGTTCTGCCTCTAGCTCTCGGGTCAGCCTTTCAAACTGTAATTCCTGAAATAAAACCATCAAAAAGATTAATGCTATCAGCTATACGGAAACTGGAAATCAGACCAAAAAGACAGTATGGTCAAAGGGAAGATTAGGATTTCTCAAGATGTTAAATTTGAGAAGCAGAGGTTGCTGATGTGGACCCGAAGAAGGATGAGGATTTCAAACAGACCTGAATTCATATCACAGTCCTGGGACCCATCAGCCGCAGGGCCTTGAATAAGCTATAGTCTTTCTAAGGATCAGTTTCGTCATCTGTAAAATGGGTTTACAATACTTACTTCATTAGGTTGAGGTGAAGATTAAATGAGACACTGACCATGAAAAATAAGCCTGTGCTATGTTTGGCAAATGTCCTGTACCCAACAGATATTAATACCCCTGTAACCAAAAGTGAAACAATAAATAAACAATTTATTTGTTATATGATTTGGAGTATCATGTTTAGTCCCTACTGGCCATCTAGGTGCTTCTATATACTAATTGCATCTTCATATTACTTACCTATTGCAGATTGAAGAAAATAATGCCTTAAACCTACACTGTTCCTTCTTTATATTCCAGCAGAAGGACAAGGACGCTGATTCTAATTACAGAGTCTAATTACACGGTGAATTACCTTTGTGATATTTGATACATCACCTTAAAAAACAGCCAGCTGAACCAAGGAAGAATGCTTCTAAAAATCTGCCTGACACCCGCTGTTAAAAGATTAACTTTAATGAAAAATGATTCATTGAGTACGGCAAGGATTTCAGCTGTTCCAGCTACAGGACTTTTATACCATATTGTAAGCTTTATGTTTTATTTTTCCATACACTTAAGTTTTTATAAACATAATTATAGTAAATTATGTATTTTAACTAAAAAATTCTGAAAAAGTTTTCATAATGTCACAAATAACTTCTTTTAAAAAATAAATTATTGGCACAGTTGTATTTTAAGGATGGGAAACCTTCTAAGAATGTGGAAAAATACTGAAAAAGAGGGTAGGGGTTAACTTGGGAGAACTAAAACTCCCAGCATTACAGGGATTTGTCTTCCCAGAAAAGATGAGTTTATTTTATTTGCTACCCTGGGATGCCCTAGGGTGAGACCTTTAAAAAGTAGGGTCTGGGGGCTTCCCTGGTGGCGCAGTGGTTGAGAGTCCACCTGCCGATGCAGGGGACACGGGTTCGTGCCCCGGTCCGGGAAGATCCCACATGCCACAGAACAACTAAGCACGTGTGCCACAACTACTGAGCCTGCACTCCAGAGCCCATGAGCCATAACTACTGAGCCCACATGCCACAACTACTGAAACCCACGTGCCTAGAGCCCATGCGCCGCAACAAGAGAAGCCACTGAAGTGAGAAGCCCGTGCACCGCAATGAAGAGTAGCCCCCGCTTGCCGCAACGAGAAAGCCTGCATGCAGGCAACGAAGACCCAATGCAGCCCCCCAAAATTAATTAATTATTTTTTAAAAAATGCAATATCTGTGAAGTGCAATAAAACGAGGTATGTCTGTATATTTTATCTTAAATGTGTCTGTATAACAGTAAACAAACTCATACTTTTGAATTGATAACACCTTAAAAACATTAACACAAAGATTATACAGAGCTCCTCATAGGTAAACAGAAATTCATTATTCGTATTATCTAAAGCACTTTAATTTGCTGCATTTTTGCATATGTTACAAGCAGTCCAATATGGCAAGACAATCTGAGTCAGGATTTACAAAACTTTTTGGGCTTCTGCTAGGACAGACACTACCCTTGGGTGTGCTTGCTGAAGGCTGTGGCCTCACTAAATGTTTTCTTCACATTAGTTTTATGGGAGGGGGGTGTTAGTAGACATTTTCTTCATGAAATCTGCCTTCCAAACTTATAGTCACAATACTCAGTGCTCTTCATCTGTGTGCAGCTATTTAATTCCATCTGACATCACTTCCTTTCTGTCTGAAAGGCTTCTTTTAATATTTCTTGTAATATGGCTCCTTCAGTAATGAATTCTTTCAGATGTATATGCCTAGTAAAGTTCTCATTTTGCCCTCATTTTTGAAAGACATTTTTGCTCCACTGTTCTCTCTTGCATTTACTGTTTCTAACCAAACAAAACTATGATATTCCTTGTCTTCATGTCTTTGAATATATTGTATCTTTTTTCTCTGCCTCCTTTTAAGATTTTCTCTTTATCATCAGTGCTGAACAACTTGATTTTAAAGTTCTCTGGGTGTAGTTTTCTTCAGGTTTCTTATGCTTGGGGTTCAGTGGGTTTCTTGGATCTGTGACTTTATAGTTTTCATCAAATCTGGAAATTTTTCAGCCATTAATTCTTCAAAAATTTTTTTTTTCTTTCCCGCTATCTTCTCTCCTTTGGTGACTACAATTAAGTGTACATTAGGCCACTTGGAATTGTCTCACAGGTCATGGATTCCTTTTTCCACTTTTAAAAGTCTTTTTTTCTTTCTTTGTATTTCATTTTGTTTAATTCCTATTGGTGTCTTCAAGTTAACCAGTCTTTTCTTCTGCAGTGTCTAATCCACCATCAGTCCCATGGAGTGTATTTTTAATCTCAAACACTGATGAATCAAACATGTCTAGAAGTTTCATTTGGGTCTTTTTAAAAAAATCCTCCATGTCTCTATTTAACTTTCTAAACATATGGAATACACATATTAAAAACTGTTTCACTGTCCTGATTTGCTAATTCTAGCATCTGCATCAGGTTCCCAGCTGGTTTCCCAGCTTGGCTGGAGGGTGTAAGCACATACTCTGGGTCCTGGTGTGAACACCAGGTACTAGTTCCTCCCATCCTTCCAGGTAGTTCTTTCCCTGCCCCCTGCTGGTTTCCTTACATACATGTGCTGCTCAGTTCTCTGCTGAATAGTCCAAGGGGACCCTCTGCAGATCTCAAGGGTTCTCTTTCTGAGCAGCAATCACCTTTCTTCTATTTTGCCCTGCAAATTTCAGGCACCTTTACCTCTCTGGGTTCTCAGTACTTTCTCCCCAACTCAGGGAGTCCTCTGGGCTCTGCCTGGGTCCCCCTTCCTTTTCTCCACTGTTGTGGGGAAACTCTCTCAAGGCAGTAAGCTGGGGCAATTGTAGGGCTCACCTCATTTGCTTTATGTATCTAAAGAATCTTTTTTTTCAGTTTTATTTTTAATTGAAGTATAGTTGATTTACAATGTTGTGTTAGCTTCAGGTGTACAGCAAAGTGACTCAGTTATATATATATATATACATATATATATATATATGTATATAATCTATATATATAACCTATGTGTGTGTGTGTGTGTGTGTGTGTGTATATATATATATATATATGTTTTTGTAACATACACACAATGCGGTACGCGGGGCTCTCACTGTTGTGGCCTCTCCCGTTGCGGAGCACAGGCTCCGGACACGCAGGCTCAGCGGCCATGGCTCACGGGCCCAGCCGCTCTGTGGCATGTGGGATCTTCCCGGACCAGGGCACGAACCCGTGTGCCCTGCATCGGCAGGTGGACTCTCAACCACTGCGCCACCAGGGAAGCCCCACACAATGCATTTTTGAGAAATAAAAGTTGTCTTACAGAGCTTTATGGTTCTTTCACACACACACACACACACACACACACACACACACACACACACACACACACTCATAATCACACACAGTGCTATATATAAAATAGATAACCAACAAGGGCCTACTGTACAGCACAGGGAACTATATTCAATATTTTTTAATAACCTAAAAGGAAAAAGAATCTAAAAAAAAAAAAAAATATATATATATATATATATATATATATATATATATGTCAACTCTACTTCAATAAAAATTAAAAAAAAAAATCACTGTCCTTCATTGCCTAAAGTGTAGTGTTTTGAAAACTGGTGTTTTTGTTTTTGTTGTTGTTGTTTCAGGTGGGAAGGTATTACTTCTGGGTCACTGTTACTTTCTTAGCTGAAAGGTGAAAGATTAAGAATTAACTCTTTTTCCCCCATGCTTGATTTGTAAATGTTTATTTTCCACTGTATTTAAAAATTCATACTAAATGTACTACTAAACAGCTAAGTACTGAAGTTTTTACCCGTTTAATTTTGTTCACTATTTCAGTATTAAAAATAGAAGCTCTTTTTGGGTTACTTGTATCTTTAGTTTGCATGATGACTTTTTAATTGAATTGGAATTTTCTTTATTAAGGAAACTGAATCAATGTTTTGCCTTTTAAAATGTCCATTCAATAAATGTTTACTTTGTCATGGCATATATGAAACAAGCAAGTAATCAAGTGAATTTTCCCTCTGTGTTTCTCTAAGGAGTACACAGCAAATGTCAAGGTCTTCCAGGAGCAAGGAGGTTTCTCTTCTGCACCTAAAATCCTATATTTTATTAATAAAGTAACACAAAACATAATAAAAAAATTGGAGGCAAAAGTATTTATTGATCACTTACTATTGAGTGCATAATTACTAGGACAGCATATAAGGAGGAAACTTTTCCTGCTGAGTTGCCACTGTATCTGGTATCTAGGACAGTCCTGGCACATAGTAGGTGCTCAATAAATATCTTTTAAATAAATATACCGATACTAAGTGCTTTACATGCATTGCCTTATATAAACATCATAAACCTGCTATTTCTTAGGTTCTGTTTTTTTCCTTACTTTACAAAAATGTTAAGGTAATGGGATGAAAGGATTAGCCTTGGTCAGGAAAGAAATTCTTCCTTCAAAAGTAGGAAAGAGAATGAGATCAAAGATGATGTCTTAGGAGATCTGGACATAGAGAAGGGAAATGTTGAATGAACGAATTAATATTGAATGAACTAAATATTCTCAATACTGTCAATTATTTTGTTTCAGAGACCACAGCAGTCCATTACTGTAGAGACATGAGATGTCAGTGTCAACTATGAAGTTCATTAACATTCATATTTACTCATTATTTAAATAGTTTTTATTAGTATGAACTCTAGAGATTGGGTTCCAAAATGCCTTACTGCATTGTCACTTATTTTACATCCATTTTCTACCTTACCCCAACCCAAGGGCCTAAGACTTATAGGAAGGGCTGTTTTGGCCACAGCACATGGTTGGGGATGGGAACTGTCAGGACCTAAGCTAGTCCTGTATGGTTTTACACTTGGAATTGAAAACTGACCTTAGAATTGGGAACTAGCTGAGCTGCAACTGAGGTTCTCAAACTTGGATCACTCCTGTGGCGTAAAAGCATCTGTAGTATCCTCCAGGGCAACATTACAACAGTGAATGAGCTTCTATTCCATTGGGAGATACTTATGCTGTGATGTGGGTGGGAAGATGACCTTCCCCAGTTCTAATTCAGTTTGATATCTGGAGGGAGAACAGACCTCTCAGGACTGAATAATTCTTGGGTATCTTAGAGACTTTAAGATGAGAGAGCATTCAAGAGAGGGATGTTGCTAATAAGGGCTGGTGGGTACCCAAGAAATTAATGGGAAAAATAAATGTAGATATATTTAGTGAACTTTATAATACTGGTTGTAAGTGAATATGTGCTATTAAATTAATTCAGTGAAGGTGAAACTATAAAGAGAGATGAGAAGAAGGGTGAAGAAAGATCTTTGCAGGTTATCTGGATTTGGAGGGACAAGGAACAAGAGAAGTCAGCAAAATAAATACAAGAATAGGCGTAAGGCACAAGACCGCTAATATGGCTTCTCCTGGGCACTTTCAGTGGAGAAGTGGTGATATAAATCAGGCTATATAAAACATGATATGACACCAAAAACACAGGAAACAAAAGCAAAAACAGACAAGTAGGACTACATCAAACTAAAAAGCTTCCTTTTCTGTCAGCAAAGGAAACAGCCAACAGAGTGAAAAGGCCAACTATGGAATGGAAGAAAATATTTAAAGGGGTTAATTTCTAAAATAGATAAGGAATTCATACAACTCAATAGTAAAAAAACAAAACAAAAACAAACCAATTAAAAAATGCATTAAGTACGTGACTAGACATTTCTCCAAAGAAGATTCAATGCAAATGGTCAACAGGCATATAAAAAAGGCACTGAACATCACTAATTATCAAGGAAATACAAATCATAACCACAATATGATATCATCTAATAACTATTAGGATGGATATATCAAAAGAACAAAGGATAACAAGTGTTACTGAGGATGTGGAGAAATTGTACAGTGTTGATGGAAATGTAAAATGGTGCAGGCACTATGTAAAACAGTATGGAGGTTTCTTAAAAAATTAGAAACAGGGGCTTCCCTGGTGGTGCAGTGGTTAAGAATCTGCCTTCCAATGCAGGGGACATGGGTTCGAGCCCTGGTCCGGGAAGATCCCACTTGCCGCAGAGCAACTAAGCCCGTGCACCACAACTACTGAGCCTGCGCTCTAGAGCCCGTGAGCCAAAACTACCTAGAGCCCATGCTCCACAACAAGAGAAGACACTGCCATGAGAAGCCCGCGCACCGCAACAGAGTACCCGCTGCTCGCCACAACTAGAGAAAGCCCACGTGCAGCAATGAAGACCCAACACAGCAAAAAATAAATAAATAAACAAAGAAATTTATTTTTTTAAAAAATTAGGAACAGAACTACCATATGATCTGGCAATCCCACTCCTGGGTATATATATCCAAAAGAAGTGAAATCAGGATCTAAAGGAGATACCTGCACCCCCATGTTCACCACAGCATTATTCACAGCAGCCAAGATATGTAACAACTTAAATGTCCAACAGACAAATAGATAAGGAAAATGCGGTATATACATATAATGCAACATTATTCAGCCTTTGAAAAGAAGAAAATTGTACTATTTGCGACAACATGGATGGACCTGGAAGACACGCTAAGTGAAATAAGTCAGTTACAGAAAGACAAAAATTTTATGATTCCACTTACATAGGTATCTAAAAGAGTCCAACTTACAACAGAAGCAGAAAATAGAATGGTGGTTGCCAGGGGCTAGGGAGTGAGGTGAATGGGGAGTTGCTGTTCAAGGGTATAAAGTTTCAGTTATACAAGATGAATAAGTCTTGAGATCTCCTATATTTAACAACAGTGTTAAAATTGTTAACTTAAAATTTTGTCAAGAGAGTATATCTCATTTTTAGTGTTTCTATAGCACCCCCCTCAAAAAAAAAGGAAAGGGACACAAGGAAACATTTGGAGGTGATGGGTATGTTTACATATTTATTTCCTTGATTGTGGTGATGGTATCCTGGGTGTATGTATATGTCCAAACTCATCAAACTGTATACATTAAATATAGGCGGCGGGGTGAGGGGTGGAGGTTGTATATCAATTATACTAAATAAAATTGTTAAAAAAATACCCCCAATATGTGGACTTAGAAACTGTCTAGAGAATGGGATTTCATGGGAATTAAGACTAGTGGGTGAATCATAGCAGCACTATTTACAATAGTCAAGACATGGAAGCATCATAAATGTCCGTCGACAGATGAATGGATAAAGATGTGGTACAATGTAATACTACTCAGCCACAAAAAAGAATGATATAATGCCATCTGCAGAAACACGGATGGACCTAGAGGGAAGTCGGACAGAGAAAGACAAATACTATATGTTATCACTTATATGTGGCATCTAAAAAATGACACAAATGAACTTATTTACAAAACAGCAACAGACTCACAGACATAGAAATCAAACTTATGGTTATCAAAGAGGAAGTGGTGGGAGGGATAAATTAGGAGTTGGAGATTAGCAGGCACCCGTTACTATGTAATAAGGTCATACTGTATAGCACAGGGAACTATATTCAATATCTTGTAATAACCTATAATGGAAAAAAATCTGAAAAAAAAAAAATATATATATATATATATATATATATATATATATATATATATATATATGCAATTGAATCACTTTGTTGTACACCTGAAACTAATACAACATTGTAAATCAACTGTGTGCCAATTAAAAAGAAAAAAGAAGTGGGTGGATTAGAGAGGGCATCCTACAGTAAAGGAGGTTTTTTATTTGTTTTTTGTTTGTTTGTTTGTTTTTTGCGGTACGCGGGCCTCTCACTGTTGTGGCCTCTCCCGATGCGGAGCACAGGCTCCGGACACGCAGGCTCCGCAGCATGTGGGATCTTCCTGGACCGGGGCACGAACCTGCGTTCCCTGCATCGGCAGGCGGACTCTCAACCACTGCGACACCAGGGAAGCCCAAAAGTCCTCCTCTTGTTTGCTAACGGAATGGTGGCGGGCAAGAGGGCGGAGGGCAGAAAGGGGCATGGGCTCTGTCGGGTTCAACCTCCACAGTGGAGGCCCCAGGGTTCTCCTCAATGAGCCCTCAAGAAAACTTGCCCCTCGTGCTGAATCAAGTTAGATGAGGAAGGAAAACCTATTAATGAGCCACAGAAGGTACTGGTCTTGTTCAAGGTGCTAGTCCTGTGAGGAAAATTGAAAGACTCAGTCAACTTTCCTACTGTGTCCTCTATTTCTTCCATTTGGTCCATACCTCGTTTTAATTTTGAGTAAATCCCTGGGTCGGTAATAAAGATAGCAATCATGCTTTAGGCCTGGGGCCTTTATAGGAGCGTCTTGTTAAGGAATCAACCTTCTTGGGGACTGAGGCCCTTTCTCTATATTCCATTTCTGTGCCTGCTGCTGGCTTCATTCGATGGTCCCTTGGCCTGTCCAATGAGCCCTTCACCCAACAGATAACTCTGCTTTCCCCTGACCTCTTCCATCCTCCCGTCTAAGGCTGCCCGTTGCCTAATATCTCCCTGCCTCTTGCTGGAGACTCAGCACATTGTCTATTTCGCCCAGACGCTCACTACATCCTCTCTATTTCAGTCCCCCCCATGTCTTGCCATCTTTTCTGCAGATCAGATCTAGTTTTTAGAAGCACCAATATCAACACAATCACTTTAATTTTATGTCAAAGGAGAGAAGTGGAAGATCATTGCTAGTTCTTTTCAGGCTCTAAGATGCAATGATTTTAGGGAATCTTGACTTAGTGACTCTGCTTGCAACAGTGGAGCAAAATGACTGTTCAAATGTTTTGAAATATTTTATTAGAGAGTGAATTATAGTCATTATCATCGTATAAATGTTGTCCTCAGATGTTTTTCCACCTGGGAGAGAATCAGGGTCTAGGAATTGTTCTCTGTCCTCTGGCTTGAATCTCTGCAGGAAAGATGAAAGACTAGTTTTCCACTGTGTAGATGAGTTCTTGCCCCCTGATTCCCTCATCTCTGCACCCATCAAGGATTTGTATTATCAAGTGATCCTGGGAGACCTTTATTCTCACATCACTTTTAATTCTCCTTTCATATGAACGAGTGGACTCCATAGCCACAAATTCTGGGCAACGTTAATTTCATCCCATGGAGACATGTTCTGAAGCCAAATCTGAAGGGAAGGTGGCACAGATGACAGGGTAATAATAGCAGGCTTACAGCAAAGCATCCAACAAGTTTGGAAAGAACAAGCCCAGAGGTCGAGATGGAATGGAACAAATCAATGTCAACTGTAAAACTATGTAAACCTCATCGATGAGTCAAAAACTATGGCAAAGAGCTGTCCGTGAAAGTTACCAAAACTGACAGATTAATGTTTTAAACAATCACGCTGTCATCCTGGGTCACCTAGCAAGACAGCGGATGACAGGAATCAGCGCCCCAAAGCGGAATCATAACGCACCTTTCCAGAACAGTTTCAATAAAATAAAATATAACAAATACCTCTTTCTGACCAACTCCTTCAATCTGTAAGATTCCATCTGCTTTGTTCTAGCCAATGCCTTGATATCCAAATAAAGCTTGTTTATCAAAATTTACTTAATTCCACTAAAAGGCAGGGCTCCACAAAATAAAGGAGGCCACATTTCTTGGGCGTTTTAGATCATGTAAGAATCCACTAGGTTGCATACAAAGTTTAGTGATGCTACTATAAGGGTGACCCTTTACCTACATCATGATAATCTCTGGAACTGTTTTTTAACGCCTGGTGCGTAACTCAGAGCCACAAAATAAAATTTTCTTGGTAATGGGGCCCTAATGTACATCTTGAAAATTTTCTACTAGTGATTTTTATGCCCTTAACTACTTGGGAATAACTTTTATTTACGACACAGCCCACAATAATCGCAATCAATATTTTACGTATTTACTTATCGCGTATCATGCTCAACTAAATGCTTTACATGCATTAACTTATTTATTCCTCACATTGACCCAAAAAGGGAGGCATTTTATTTTCTAAGACATTGCAAATTTAAGGATGTTAACTAGCTTCCCCAAAGATTAGCTGGCACTCGGACTAGAAGTCTATCTCAAATTAACTGTTCAGAACCCCACTGCCTCAAAGCTCTTGAGTATTTGTTCGCATTGTTTTAATGGAAGCTATAGAACTAGGAACAACACAGCCAACATAATAACACATCTCTCCTTAATGAGGAATGACTACAGCTCACTCATCTTAGTTTTTCTTCCCTTTCTAGATATAAAATATTGGAATTACTATGTCCAATCATAGGAAGAATTATGCTCACTGTACCATTTAAGTCCACACCACCACTGAAATATTTTCTTCTAATAAAGGCCCTTGACTTTTAAGAGGGCCACTGCCAAACTCAGATATACCCCATGAAGGCAATGAGGATGCTGAGGGGTTATACTTCAGTGTCCTTGTCTATATTTATCCCGTAATGGAGAAACCAGCCTTCCAATATTTAAAGGGTGAAAGAAGAAGTACCAGACCCCAGGCTCAGCCAAGAACCATGACTTGCAGTCCCTCAAATTAACTCTGAACGGTCTCACTTTGTACCCATTGCTCTGAATATCCACTTCCTCTTCCCCACTCTTTGCTTGATTCTAAGTCTAGGGAAAATGCCTTTGCCTTCAATTTTTATGGTGCCAATCTCAGCATTGACTCATTTAATTCCATCTGTTCTATACAAGTACATTCATGACCTGCCCCTCACTCCTTACACAAGACAACAAATGACCATGACATTCACAGCACCAACAGCTGTATCGAATTCACTTAACTACATACTCGTCTTCTTTCTTAGAACATACATGTCTTGTTGGCAGAGACCATGCCTTTGAATATCACCTTCTTCTCATCAAGCATAGAGTGCATTCAGTAAATGGATGGATAGATGGATGGATGGATTGATGGATGGATGGATGATGGATGGATGATTTAATGTATGATCCAAATATATTATATTGGGTCAATATAAGAAACTGTGCAATAGTGTGTATGCATAGAACAAACTTACTAATGCATCTGATAAAATGTAGAAGTTGAAGTTAAATTACTTTTGTGGCACTTCCAATGCAAAATTTCTATAATCTTTTCCATGAATTTCTCTCTCTCTCTTTCTCTTTCATTATATGACTTCTGTATAACTAACTTGAATTATGGGATAAGAACTGTAAGAATAATTCTATTCAAAAAATAAACAAATGGCACCTAATGAAACTTAAAAGCTTTTGCACAGCAAAGGAAACCATAAACAAGACGAAAAGACATCCCTCAGAATGGGAGAAAATATTTGCAAATGAAGAAACTGACAAAGGATTAATCTCCAAAATATACAAGCAGCTCATGCAGCTCAATATCAAAAAAACAAACAACTCAATCCAAAAATGGGCAGAAGACCTAAACAGACATTTCTCCAAAGAAGATATACAGACTGCCAACAAACACATGAAAGAATGCTCATCATCATTAATCACTAGAGAAATGCAAATCAAAACTACAATGAGGTATCACCTCATACCAGTCAGAATGGCCATCATCAAAATATCTACAAACAATAAATGCTGGAGAGGGTGTGGAGAAAAGGGAGCCCTCTTGCACTGCTGGTGGGAATGTGAATTGGTACAGCCACTATGGAGAACAGTATGGAGGTTCCTTAAAAAACTAAACATAGAACTACCATACGACCCAGCAATCCCACTACTGGGCATATACCCTGAGAAAACCATAATTCGAAAAGAGTCATGTACTACAATGTTCACTGCAGCTGTATTTACAATAGCCAGGACATGGAAACAACCTAAGTGTCCATCGACAGACGAATGGATAAAGAAGATGTGGTACATATATACAATGGAATATTACTCAGCCATAAAAAGAAATGAAATTGAGTTATTTGTAGTGAGGTGGATGGACCTAGAGTCTGTCATACAGAGTGAAATAAGTCAGAAAGAGAAAAACAAATACCGTATGCTAACACATATATATGGAATCTAAAAAAAAAAAGGTTCAGAAGGACCTAGGGTCAGGACAGGAATAAAGATGCAGATGTAGAGAATGGACTTGAGGACACGGGCAGGGGGAAGGGTAAGCTGGGACAAAGTGAGAGAGTCGCATGGACATATATACACTACCAAATGTAAAATAGCTAGCTACTGGGAAGCAGCCTCATAGCACAGGGAGATCAGCTCTATGCTCTGTGACCACCCAGAGGGGTGGGAATAGGGAGGGTGGGAGGGAGATGCAAGAGGTAGGAGATATGTGGATATATGTATATGTATAGCTGATTCACTTTGTTATACAGCAGAAACTAACACACCATTGTCAAGCAAGTATACTCCCATAAAGATGTTAAAAAAAAAATTCTATTCAGAACAGAAATGTTTGAGTGACAAAAGGCCAATATTTATCTCTTCTCACTCACTGCTCTTTGTTGAAATTTAAATAGCTAAATATTCTTACCAGTGGAATGATTATATATGCTCTCATAACTAAACCACATCAGTATTTTACTTGACCTACAGTTCGCATTTACTTTGTTGGCCTCTCCTTCCTTCCTGGAGCAAAGGCGTCATATGGTTTTCAATACACCCCTCCCCTGCTTTCCTTCCCACCTCTCTGGCTGACCTGATTCTCAGTGAATGTCTCTCTCTTAAGCAACCGTTCTCCCTGGAATTCTTTTAAATTTATATTTTCTTAAACTTCCTCTGAATAATCTCATCCATTTCCACAGCTTCAATAACCAGTAATGGTGTATATCCCACTGTCCACTGACATCTATTCTGGAAAACCCAGAGGTTCTGTCCAAAGCTGAAATCACAGCCAGCCTACAAACCTGCAGTCACTCCTTTGTTTTCCTGTTTCAGAAAATGGCACCTTCATTTACCCAAGTTGCCTAATCCCCAAATTTGTGTATCATTCTGGACTTTGTCCTCTCCAAATATACGTAACAAATCATTAAGTACCACTGTGATATTGTGATTTATAATAAGAAGTATACGTTTGGTCTTCATCCCCATTTCTATCACAGAAACCCTTGGAATTTCCCAAGTGAGAAGAGTGTGACAAAGGTGTCTTGTTATGTTAATGAGGTGACTTTTGGACCACACTGTAAGGATGGGGGCTGGTTGCCAGGAGAAGCAACAAGGTAATTAAAAGGTTGAAACTTTCAGTCCCAGCCCCTGGACCTCCAGGAAGGGGGAGGGAGCTGGAGATTGAGTTCAAGTGCCAATGGCCAATGATTTAATCAACCATGCCAATGTAATGAGGCCTCCATAAAATCCCAAAAGGATGTGGTTCAGAGATCCTCTGGGTTGGTGAACACGTGGTGATTTGTGGAGAGTGGCCTGCTCTGAGAGATTTCTGGGCCCTTTCCCCATACCCTGCCCTATACCTCTCATCCATTTGTTTCTGAATTACATCCTTTTATAAAAAAACAGTAATCTAGTAAGTAAAATGTTTCTCTGAGTTCTGTGAGCCAGTCTAGCCAATTAACTGAAACTGCAAAGGAGGTCAGTTGGTTAGAAGAACAAGTGCCAACTTGGACTTTCCATTGGCATCTTAAGTGTATGTCAGGGTGGTGGCTGTCAGGGGAGGATCTTGTAGGACTGAGCCTTTAGCCTATGGGATCTGATGTTGGCATCTCCAGATAGATAGTGTCAGAATGGAGTTGAACTGTAGGACACCCAGCAGGTACCAAAGAATTGCTTCTGTGGGGGAAAACCCCAAGCTGAAATTGACAGCAGAATTATAACTCTCTAATCTGTCCACTATCCCCAGTGACACCGCTCTCATTCTGGCCACCAGCATCTCTTGCCCAGAAACCTAAACTCATTATCCTAATTAGAGTGTCTGCCTCTCGTTCATACCTGCTTTCAATCTCTTCTCCATGATACAGCCAAAAAACATCTTTAAAAAAATAAACAAATGTGATTCCGTTATTCATCTACCTAGAACCTTTCAATGACTCCTTATTTCCTAAAGATAAAAATTAATAGTTCTTAACACTTAATCCTCCAATGGCTGAGCGCTTTATAACAGTAAAGGAAATATTCCTGACCACAAGCGTCATGATGTCTCTCTTAAGTCTATATATTAATTGGAGGACTTGAACGTGTTAAACAAGTCTGACTGGTTGTCCCTATTCATATTTTTCTTTTGTTTACACAAAGACAGATTTTTGCAAGTTAATATAGTTATTAATTTGAAATTATAGACATAACCTAAAATAATTAACTGAAACTTAATCCTGTCATCACATTTTCTTCCAAACTTTACTACTGTTTAATTACAATCAAACAATTTTTGTGGTAATTACAACTCAGTTACTCCCGTGTTCAAACATATTCTCCCTTTGGCCACCAGGAAGTGTATGTCATAATTTTCGGAGCAAGAAAGAACACATCTTTTTTTTTTTTTTTTTTGCGGTACGCGGGCCTCTCACTGTTGTGGCCTCTCCCGTTGCGGAGCACAGGCTCTGGGCACGCAGGCTCGGTGGCCATGGCTCATGGGCCCAGCCGCTCTGCGGCATGTGGGATCTTCCCAGACCGGGGCACGAGCCCGTGTTCCCCGCATTGGCAGGCGGACTCTCAACCACTGCGCCACCAGGGAAGCCCAGAACACATCTTTCATTTTGAGAAAAGCATCAGGAAGTACTTGCTTTCTAGTGACCTAGCCTCCAAAGTTCTCTTGAGAGATTGTGAAATCTGTATTTAAAAAAAAAGTCTCAACTGTAAAACTGACATTGTCAGTTACTTTTATGCTATATCATTTGTGTGGCAGAATAATCAATTTTCCCATGATTTACCATCTTCTTAGCACAAAATTCTCTAATGAAATTTACTGGTAGCTCTCTGAAGTTTACTGAGCACCTGTCATTATTTCAGAACTAGGAGATGTGTCCAGTGTCTTCAGTGGCTTCAAAATTCCTAGAGAGTTCTCTCATTAGATCCCTATAAATCAAAATTTGTCTCCAGTAATCTGGTGATTTTGCTGCTTAATTTCTCAGGTTCCTCTGGCACACAAATGACATGCAAAAGTAATACTTCTCACTAACAGCAACCTAAGGAGGGGACTGAGCCATCAACACTTACTTGCCTGGTAGCAAACCACAAGTTCCAATTATTTTAGAGTGATTATTCTTATGATTGATTCCAAGGCAAGAACAATACTACATTTTCCTTCAAATCTCTAGTATCTGCTAAACAGTAGATGCCAAATAAACATTGATGGAATGAATAAGTAAAAAAAAAAAGCAGGGCAACAGATATTTACATGCAAAGAATTCTGCAAGGTGCTGAATGACACAAATAGGAAAGGCATGGGTACAAAATTAGTTCATGTACGGATCCTGTGATGGTTAATTTTATGTGTCAACTTGACAGGGCTAAGGGCTGGCCAGACAGCTGGTAAAACATTATTTCTTGGTATATCTCTGAGAGTGCTTCTGGAAGAGTTTGACATTTGAAACAGGAGACTAAGGACAGAAGACCACTCTCACCAATGCAGGCGGGCATCATTCAAGATGGTGTTAATTACAATGTTAAAAACAAGGACACGCTTATATTAACTTGTTTAATACAGATGAACAACAGAGTCTGATTTTATTTTTCATATCTTATCATTCTACACAGTTGATTTAAAAAAATACGCTCTTTATACTAAAGTAGCTTTGTGACTTAAATGTTTCATTGTGCTCCTTTCTAATACAGATCCTGTTGATTTACATCTAGCAAAATTGTTGAAATCTTTTTCAATTCTTTGAAAGTACATCATCAGCTAGAGTACAAAGTAAAATTCTAAATTGTGATGAGAGATTTAAATGAATTTCAAAGACAACATCCACTTGGGGAAGATGGAAGGGGGTGGGGAGAATGAAGAAATCAAGGACAATGGCACAAGCAGAAGGTGGCACCTGAGATGGACAGGGAGAGGTTACTATTTGACCACGTGAAAGGGTAGCGGAAAAGCATTACAGATGGAACAGCATGAATTAAGGCACAGAAGTAGGCAAATACTGAACGTGCGCTTATGTGTTTCAGGGAATAATTGGAGTTCAGTTTGATTGAAGCATATAGAGCAAGACTGAATACTAGGCAAATTAGCTTGGAAGTTTAGACAGAAGTAAAAGGTTATATTCAACAATGATCCTGATTTTCCTTATTCATTGACTGTGATGCACCATAGCTCATCTATTTCCATACTCGAAGTAAAGAGTCCGTTGAAATTTTATTGAGCTCATCTGTTTCCTTGTTAAGAAAATACCTAATAAAATTTAACTTTTTTTTTTTAACATCTGAAGGTCAGTAGTGTTAACATAGATCCTGTACTACATTATAAGGATATTGCACTGCAAGGATGTTAGTTTGCCTGTCCTGAAATGTCCCTGTCAACTGTAGAGTTTTTTCATAATTAGCTGGACACAGTCAAGTCCTCTGGGGTTGTGGACACAGACAGCTATTGGCTTTTACAACCAAAGAAATGGTCTCATTTCTCTTCCACTACATTTATATTATTGACATTTCTTTCTGGTGACTTTCGTGTGTATCCTTCAGAACTCCTGTTCTTCATTGCCTCTAGAGTGTTTTTTGTTTGTTTGTTTGTTTGTTTTGCGGTACGCGGGCCTCTCACTGCTGTGGCCTCTCCCGTTGCGGAGAACAGGCTCCGGACGCCTAGGCTCAGAGGCCGTGGCTCACGGGCCCAGCCGCTCCACGGCACATGGGATCTTCCCGGACCGGGGCATGAACCCGCGTCCCCTGCATTGGCAGGCGGACTCTCAACCACTGTGCCACCAGGGAAGCCCCCAGAGTGGTTTTTAATTGCTACTGTTACATATGCTGTTGATTGAGGGACCCGAGGTTAGTACTCGGCTGACATCAGGTAAGAGGGAGTTATTAGTATACGTTAATTGTACCCTGATATAATAGTATAATGGTTTCACTCTTTGTATAACAACAGCTGTACTGTTACTCTAATTATTTTGTCTTCAAATGACCCAGTGAATGATTTAGGATATGAAATACAATCCATTTGTGTAAAGAGGAAGGAACTGGCCATCAGAGAGGTTAAGTGAATAATTCAAGATTACCCAGTTAGTGGTGTCGCAGAGACAATAACACAGTGACAGCCAGCCCAGCGGTCTTTCCTGTTCTTGACCAGGTATGTAATATGCATATCAACTCTTTTGTTTCATCTGTGAAATATATTTCCCCATTGCTTAGGTAGTAATACATTCAAAACATGAACATTCTTATATTAACTTGTTTAAATACAAATAGAACAACAGGAGTTGAGTCCACTTTTCGTTCCTTATCATACTACACAGATGATTTAAAAAATACCCTCTTTACTACAGTAGCTTCATGGCTTGAGTAGCTACATCTCATTGTGATCCTTTCTCTAATCAACTTCCAAAGGCTGAATTTAAACCTATCTTCAAGCTATGAAAGTTTTAGTTTCTTTTCCTTTTATTTTTTTTTCCTTTTCAAAATTTCTCTATTGGAAATGAATTAAGTGGACTATATCAAGGAATATATCCATATTTGCATCCTGAAATTCAAACAAGAACTTGTAGGAATGCAGTGCTGATGACTGTACCACCGTTGAGAAGCAAAATGAACTGTGACCAATAAATCCCTTCCCTAGTCGTCATCCTTCCACATCTCCCCAATTTGGGGAAGTGTCTTGGTAAACATTACCAAGTTTGCAGGCTTATTTTCAGTCATAAAGAAGGGTGTACCAGATGCTCCTGGTACACTGAATTGGTCACACTGTAGACAAGCTAATCTCATTATGAGAGACCACAGGGGAAAAAAGAAAAGATTCACATTGAGTCCATATTAACTACCAGAAGACCCATCAAGGTAGCTGGGCTAGCTCATGATACAGCAGCTTCTAGCAAATTAGCAGCCCATAACAACTTCGTTATAATGGGCTGCAAGATCTTACAACATAAGCTCCACGCTATTAAAGGGAATTCAAGTACAGGAATCCATGTACAGAGTATAACCTTAACATCTGTCTGTGCTTAGCCAATATTTTGTTTATGCCTTTTTAGGAACAGCCAAATTATCCTCGTGTCCCCTGAAACCAGGGACTGTAATTTCCATCAACTGCAGTTTTTAACTGCTAGAGAGGGTAGAGCTGATCAACGTCAGCCTCCCCGGCCACAGAGCTGGGCAGCAAGTTGCTCGTCATTCTGGCAGCTGTTCTGCACACATTAGGCCAATTTCCTCCCAAACCATTTCCTCTTGCTATTCAAGTGGGAAAAGCGATAGTCTAGTCATAAATTAGTCAACAAGACGTGCCTATCTATAAAACTTATACTTTTTTAAGCAAAATGACTTAAACCATATCCTACTAAACTCAGCATGAAGAACCCTCCTATTTTAATTAATTTAGGCCATTGCCATTGTTTTCCCTAATAAAGCAATGTGTCCCTCCTCTTCCCATAGTGGAGTGAATATCCTTTAGGGATTCAGGAAATAATAACAATAATTATAATAATAATAGTAATAATATCACTATTATAATAATTATTATTTCTGTTTTATAGATGAGGCAACAGTGCAATAAATTACCCAAAGTTAACTGGTTGCTAAGCTAAGGAAACAGACACTTAATATATAGTTTAAGGTATTTTCATAGAGTTTTATGTCTAGAATGAATAAATACTTACATGAAAAGTATAACTTCCCTATTTTTCTTCTTTCTTAAAAACAGTGGGTGTGCCTGAATCACTTGGGCAGTGTTTTCAAAATTCATATCCTTCCTCCTACCTCCAAAAACCTTAGCATGTAGAAAAATGGGTGCTGCAAATATCAATATGAGTTTTCTAGATTTTTGTCAAAATCTAGATGCACTCAGCCTACATCTAGTTCTAATCAACCTACATACAATGTCTTAAACATCTCACAGGATTTCATAAGTGGATGGGACCTAGAGGGTCATTTACCTCATCATCCATCCTTCTTGATGAGTCAGCCCCTCAAACAGTCGCTGGCTGAAAAGCTACCATGGACAGCAGCTCAAACTTAGATGCATGCCATTCCACGGAAGGACAGCTCCGGTTGTCAAAACCATAATATGCCTTCTAGTAAAAATCTAGTAATTGATTCTGATTCTGACTTCTGTTCTAGTTCTGTCTTCTGATTCACCAAAGCATCACACTGACTTTTTCACTAATACGACAGACCAACCAATATTTGAAAACTCACCTTCTCTTCTGTGATTTACAAAGGGGCAGTTCAGAAGCCTCGTCATCGTACTTAGAGGTCTCATCATTCTCTACCCACTTCTGTATTGTCTCTCTAGTGTGTAGATTCCCCCAACCCTTAATTCTTAATACCCAACATTTCATACACTATTCCAAATATAGTCTGAAAAGTGCCAAGTACCTAAGCATCCTTTGCCTTGTAGCATTGAAATTGAACTTCCGTTGACGTAACCTAAGATTGCATTAGTTTTCTTCACCTTGTCAAATAGTTGCCTTATATGAAATTTGAATTCAACTAAACCTCTAGTACTTTTTTCCCTAAACTGCTGCCAAGTTAGGTTTCCATACAGGATGTACGTCTGCAGTTGATACCTTTCAAGCTATAGACAAGGCTGGACATATATCCCAAATTTTCAACTTCTTGTTTTTATCTCAAATTTTTTCAGCATTTTAGGTTCTTCTTGAAATCTAATGCATGCGTATTTGCATCAAATGTATGCATATTTTCTTAGCCTTGTATAATCTACAAATTTTATAAGCTTGCTTTGAAGACATTAGCTCCATTCTTTGATTATAGTTTTGAATAGAACACACATAGCTCAATGCTTCTCTAATGCAGGCTCTATTTCAAGTTCTTAACAATCTACTAAATGGTGCATCCAAAGGGATATATAAAAACATGTTTAATACATGCCATCAGCATACAAAGCACAGCATAAGCCTTGGATTGCTTTCTAGTCCCTAGATGGAGTACACTGTGGTGTCCACACTGCCTTACTGGCCCCTCACCTGCAGAATGCCTGTTGGTTATTATGCACTCATTTGCAAATGATGAGTGATCGTTCACAGCTATATGATCTTCTTCATCAAATTTAGTTATAGTCAAGGCAGAGGGTCTTAAAGGGACAAATGGCTGAGCTTTACAAGTATACCTATTTCTCATATCTCAGGTTTTGAATTTGATTGTTAATTTCCCAACACTGCTGAGCTGTTCAGCTCAGATGTGGCAGCAACTTTGTCTAAAGTGGGATGCACCAGACAACCCATTGGAGTTGGGAAAGCAAAGGTTTGCTATATTTTGAATTACTGTTCTTCTTATTTTTTCAATGAGATTTTTATATTTTCTAACATAGGAGTTTTGATACAGTAGTATATATATATATATATATATATATATATATATATCATGTATAAATAAATAAGCACATAATGGATATTCTTGCCCAAAAGACTTTTACTAATCAAGGAGTGAAACTGACAAAGGCTGCAGACCCCTCGATGAGAGACACACACAGGTTGGGCCAGGGGCCCAGGTAAGACTTGACCTTGTAAGCAGCTCTTTGCAGGAGGCCCTTTGTCTTGTCAGTTTAGCAAAGCTAAACTTTAACTAACCTTTACACCAGGTGCCCCCATGCCCCATGCTTAACTAACCTCCAGCCCAAGCACACCTTTCAAATCTTTTGATCACAAAATACCTTGCCTAACCTGTTGATTCTTTTCTTAAAGAAGTAGAAATGAAGAATAATTAATTAACAGACGACTAGACCTTTCCCCCAGCTTCCCCTTCAATGATCCGATTGAACAAACTGTGTGAACAAGATGGTACCTAAAGAAAGATTACACAGAGTCAGCAGGTCTGCACACAGTGAGAAATGAAGAGGACTCTGAACCCCTCCCCAGATGATCAACTGCGACTAGCTTCTCCTTTTTCCTTTTAAGAACCTTCATGACCGAGGAGCATCTTTGGAATAGGTTTTTGGACGCGAATCCACCTTCTCCCAGGTTGCTGGCCTCCTGAATAAAGCAACCTTTCCTTTCCAACCACCACGTGCCTCTCGAGTACTGGCTTTAGAATCGTGAGCAGGCAAACCCGAGTATGGTACCAGCCTCAGCCAATCTGCTCTGCTCCACAGCTACACGGTGACAACTCAGCACTGGGAGGCCCCTGTACGAGAGATAATACAATCCTGTTCATTTGGAAGGGATCACAAAATTGAAGCTTTTAATTTTGCAGGTACAAAAACTGAGGTACAGAGGGATTTAGTGACTAGATTGAGAGCCTCAGAGCCCTTTGGGGACATACCAGGGAGAAGAAAATGAAATGAAATAAGGTGAACACCAGAGCTAGACCTGATCCCACTCTATTGCTCTTACTCCAAATATGTTACCCCCATAAGGAAGTAAACAAACAAACCAAAAGCCAAAAACAACATCAAAGAAAGAAAAGAAATAGAAGGGATTGGAGGGAGATAGTCACTTAACTACATCTTTCGGCATCTTTCAGCTCATCCCTCAGTGAGCAGAGTCGTCTTCTAACTTTGAACCCCTTTAGAATGCTATCTTCAAAAGTTGTGAACATACACACTGTTCTAAGATGAATAATACACTGCCACAAAATAAATCAAGATTACAGTAGGGGAACCTTCATCCAGTAAAATGTTCCTGTGCAGATGGAAAAGGAAGTTACCATATACTTTATAAAAGCCATCACCTTGCACCTGAGCACGATAAGAAGAATGTCACTATTCCTACGGAGAAAAAGTTGGGCACAAAGTATGTCCACATTTTCTTAAAATCCTACAATTGGAGTGTACCGAGGCCTGCACATAAAACTAAGCCTCTGAAAAAAAAATTAAACAAACAAGAAACTAAGCCTCTGACCTCCAGGCCCATGTTTTTTCCCACTACACCCCTGATAAGGGTGAAAAGCTACCATGAAAAGCTACTTCATACCTGGTTAAATACACTACAAACTTTGTCTCCAATGAAAACACACATTCGTGAATTCTCCACAAAATATCAATGTTACCTACAAACAAGGATGGTACAAAAAGTTGCCCTGGCTTCCTTTTAAAAATGGAAGTTAAGAGTAAGGTCTTACAGAACACTGACAGTGATAAACCTGTTGGGTCTCATTAGGAGGGGCGTAGCCTCTGTGTCACCATAACACACTCTACTCCTAGATCGTGGTGCTTTGGAAAGGAGGAGTGATAGTAACAGTAGTCATTGATTTATCTTCCGGTCCCTACTAGGATGACAGCTCCACGATGGCAGTGGCTTGGCATCTCTTTATTCCTAACTTTTAGAAGAGGGAAGGGCAAGTAGTAGAAGCTTAGTAAAGAGGGTTGTAAAAACAACTGCACGATGTATGCCATTTCATTTAAACATCCTTGTGAGATGCTTTAGAAATACTGAGATCTGTAGACTTATTAAATGGAGTGAAAATGAAGTGGACTGAGAAATGGGGACAACCTCCTAAGATCAGGCCTGGACCCACGTGTACAGCATCCACCCTCTTAGCACTGAGTGGCCCAGCTGGTATCCAGGCAAACAGAACTTGCCCACCCCCCCACCCCCCACCGTCTGATTGCCTCCCTCTCTGTGTCTATGTGTGCATGCACAAATACAGCACGGCAGAGAGAGGGTCTGGAAAAATACAAGATTGAGACTAATCAGCTGCTGGTGACCCCTCCAATCGCTTATCACCTTGAACCTGTCACCTGCATGAGTCTCCAAGGTGGCAGATAGGACTGTTCCAATCTCTACCCTGCTCCCTATTCTCTGCAGAGAACTGTCAGATCGCCCTTGAACTTGACCCTCCACCTCCTGTACAGCCAATTTCTCCATATGTAGAAACAGAGAGGTGGTTCTCAAGTAGTCATGGATCTAGCAGTTTTCTAGAGAAAACTATTAAAAATGCAGATGTCCAAGCCCAGCCTTTGAGACGCTGAGTCAGGAAGCTGCATTTATAACGGTTGCTGATTCTGATACGGGAGGGCTTTCCGGAGCACACCGTTACCCATCCCTGAGCTCTGGGCCCCCCAGGAATCCAAATAGGAACATGCCGATTAGTGGGTAAAACCATTTACAGTAAAAGGGAGAGTGGACTGGAGCCCCTGGGCTGGAGGTGACTAGTAAAAAAAAAAACACAAAAAAACAACAAAAAAACAGAGGGAGTGACATGAAATGGGGGGGCTGGGTGGGGAGTGGATATCAGTGAAAAGGCAAAACTCAACAAAGGTTTTCCAAAATCTAAGTGAGACAGTTAAAGTGAGCAGTGCCATTGGATGGAAGGCTGAAGAAGAGTGAGTTGCAGAGTTAAGCAGACACGGATTTTAAATCTTACATTAATTTATCTCTGTGGTCTTGGACATACCACAGAACAAAATAATTACTCACCTTACTGTTTCTCATCCATAGCATAGGGATAATATCTAACATATATAAGGCCTCTGTGAGGATTTAATGAGATACGGTAAGTAAACACATAATCAGGAACAATGGATGGGCTCAGTAAGTGTATCACTTATAATTTCAGAGCAATAATAAAAGGAAGGCTCAAGTTAATCATTTTTTAAATGAAGAAATGCTAAGTTCCTGTTTAAGTCCATATGCCTAGAGAATAAATAAGTCCCTAAAGGGGAAATGTACGATATTTGACAAATATCTGTGTACTTTGTTTGCCAAATACAATACAGAGTCTGCAAAGTAATATCAGATACAAGGCAGGACTGCGCTCCAGCACAGCTCCCTGGGCTGCAAACAGCTGGGGAGCAGCGAGGCCACACGGCCCAGCAACCCAGGGGCCTGTGATTTCGTAGACACAGGCGACAGCCCACTCAAAGTTTCCCTCATTAAGTCTTTTCACCTTCACCTCTGCACTGATGTTTTTTTTTTAATTTTTGGCAGAAGTTCTCTGTGACAGTGTAGGTGCAGTTAATCCCCAAACGTGGCACCTAAATGTAATTGCCTTTCACATTTCCATGTCAAATATAGTATCTCCTGCAGAAACTCTATTAATGCTGACGAAAATGATCAGAAATTGGTTCAGAAGAGCATGAGGGCTTGAAATGAACTGAAGCAGCTGAAATTCATGAAGAGGGGCCATGTGACCAATGGGGAGCCCATGCAATAAATAATCACATTCCGAGTTCCTCTCGTTGGAGGGACATGCATACAAACATTACACTCTCTGTGCAAATAGCTGAGGCTTACGGCATACAGAAAGGTCCAATAATCTATCTGCCTCATACTGAAACAGACAGTTGACCGTCATGGAAAATTAGTTTTTCTTCTTCAAAAGTGAGCTAGTACCACTGGAATCTACAGACAAAGTCAACAGTTTTATTCCTAGAGGAAGTAACCTTCACATCTTTGAAAAATATTGAGACGCTAGAGAAGGTCACTATGAAATTAGCCACACTGTAGTGTTTATTAAATTCCTAGAGCTTGCAGAGTTTATTTTTAAAACCACAAGTACTGGGTTTAATTAAACTTGTCAAGTGTACAATGAACTTGATGAGACAGAGGCAGGTGATCTGATCCACAAATAACAAAATATACCCAGTGTTATTATGTTTTCTAGGTGAGCCAGCATGAGACATGGCCAAACGATTCAAGACATCACTACGGACACGATTAATATTGATTGGTCGTTCTTAAGATCCCAAGAATGTATTGTGCTTTTTGAGTAGCATTTTATTTAACCCAGCTGCTGACTGAACACGATCACATAAATAATTCAGGCCGTTGACTCTTTTTCTCATGTCAATGGACATTAGAAACATCAAGAAATACATGATTTAACATTTTAGAGATTTTACATACTTCTTTATGTGTTTCTTATAAAAAATACTTTGGAGACCATGCAGGTAAATGACAGAACCTTAGGGAGAGCTGGACTATTACAGTGACAACCACAGCTTTTATGGTGAGAAGCAACCTAAGGCTATAGAAACTAACTGAAGGCATTGGTCAAGTTTCCACAGCTGGAGGGTGGGACGAGGGGAGAAGAAGCTGGGTTTTTTCACTAAGAGTCCAACTGATGTCACAGACCATGCCACAGAAGGGAAATTCCCAACTCCTATTCTGTAATAACATAGGAGACTTGGCAAGCAAGTTCATGCACAAGCAATTATGAATCTGCTTCTTGTTATTTGACTGCTTTCACATTTAAGCTACAATAATAGGTTGCAAGTGATAACTTTCAACATCCTCTACTTTATTTTGAAAAATCTGAAACAACAATAAAGTAGAACGCTATATATTTGGTGTCATCCCTCGGTATCCTTGAGGAATTGGTCCTGGAACACCCAGTGGATATCAAAATCCACAGAGATTCAAGTTCCTTATATAAAAAGTAGTCCCATATAACCTGTGTATATTCTCCTACACACATTCAACCATCTCTAGATAACGTATAATACCTAATACAATGTAAATGCTATGTAACAATAAATAGTTGTGAATACAATGTAAATTCTTTGTCAATAGTTGCCAGGGCACAGCAAATTCGTTTTGCTTTTTGGAACTTTCTGGAATTACTTTTTCCCAAATATTTCGATCTGCAGTTGGTTGAACTGTGGATGCGGGACCCACCAATACAAAGAAGCAACTACATTCAGATCTTCATTTGTTCATTCAGTAAAGAAAAGGCAGCCATGGGTCTAGGTGCTAGGAAAGCATCAATGAAAAAATCAGACAAAAATCCCTGTCCTTGTGGAGC
Source organism: Aethalodelphis obliquidens (assembly GCF_003676395.1). Classification (NCBI taxonomy): domain Eukaryota; kingdom Metazoa; phylum Chordata; class Mammalia; order Artiodactyla; family Delphinidae; genus Aethalodelphis; species Aethalodelphis obliquidens. Next base: position 9,722,641 of record NW_020837973.1, read on the forward strand.
ATACAATCTAGTGGAGAAAATGAACATTGAACAAAACGGACAGGTGGATTACATAGAGCCCCATCTTTGGTAAAGGCGATGGAGAATAACAATTCAGGAAAAGATGGGGAGGGAATTTAAGTAGTTATCAAGAATGAACTCATTGACAAGGTGACAGCTGAGCAAAGATCTGAAAGAGCTGATGGAGTGAGGCAACGTGTCTACCTGGGCTGGATTTGGGGTGGAGGGAGGCTGCTGTCGGGTTTTAAGCAGAGGTAAAGGGCAAATGCACAGGCCCTGTGCTGTGGGCGCCCTCCAGCAGAAGCAAGGAGTTTTGTACGAGGGAGCCAGGTAAACAAGAGGCAAGACTCCGAGGAGATGCAGGGGAGACAGGGGCAGCAGGCAGCAGACCACGGAGGGGCTTGCCCACCACTGTGTGGCCTTTGACTTCTACTCTACATAGAGCAGTAACATGATAGGATTTACATTTTCATAGGATATCTCTGACTGCTATACAGAAATAATCTTTATAGTCATTCATTTACAGTCATTTTCTACAAGTCACTTAACCTTTTTTCATCTCAGGTTGGGAGGATCAAATAAACATATTTTAACGTGCTGTATAAACCTGAGTGATGTTTCATGGTCTCCTTGGCCACACCTCCATGAGAGCAATGAGTCTACTGCATGACAGTTACTAGTTCTCACATCTGCATCCCCACCAGATTTTTCAGTTCTTGGAACCTCGAAAATACCTCTTTCCATTTTTGTACCTGGCATCTGATGCAATGTTTAGCACCTAAAAGGGACTCAACAAAGATTTGGTGAATAGAAGGTATTGTGAAATACAAGAATTATAAAAGAGCTATAAAGCAGAATTCTAAATCAGAATTCACATGTTAATAAGCTACTTGTAGAAACACAAACCCAAACCTTTGTTCCAAAACCATTCCAACAGGAACTGTTGGTCAGATTTATTCACTGTAATTCTGCAACTTGACAATATAATCAGCTGAGTTGGACTGAATCTGGAATCTCCTGGGTAAATGTGAAAATATTTTTCTTAATTGTGTGCATAAAACTTAAGAGTGAAATAGCCCAGAAAGGATTTTGCCATTTGGCAATCATCAGAATGCCTATTTTTTTAAAATCATATTTTGTTTGACTCTCTGCTTATGTTTCAGGATGTCACCTAAAGGACCTATTTAAGTGTGTTTTCAGATATATCCACATGATATAAATACCTGGATTTTAAAAAGAAGTTACTTAAAAATAGTTTAAATGTCCTTCCCATAAAAATATTTATACTTGGCAATGTGGGGTAATAGCATCTCTGCATGTCAGTTAACTTTTTGTTTTTTGAAAAACTATTTGGGGCTTCCCTGGTGGCGCAGTGGTTGAGAGTCCGCCTGCCGATGCAGGGGACACGGGTTTGTGCCCCGGTCTGGGAGGATCCCCCATGCCGCGAAGCGGCTGGGCCCGTGAGCCATGGTCGCTGAGCCTGTGCGTCCGGAGCCTGAGCTCCGCAACGGGAGAGGCCACAACAGTGAGAGGCCCGCATACGGCAAAAAAAAAAAAAAAAAAAGAAAGAAACTATTGGGATAAAATGCATATACTGTGCTCTGTGGTTTAAAGATTTAATGTCATTTGTACCCATTAGACTGATGTTACCCAAAGTGAGTACCTAGGCACTATATTCCTGAAGTGAAGCTTAACAGTCATTTACCTTTATATATAGGCAGTATTATTAAATAAGTCAATATATGGAAAATCTTTCAAAGATCAAAGTTTTCTTAAGACACTATCCTCAATCTATACCATTGAGGTTTACTTCCATTCCTTAAAAAGGAAAAGATTTCTTAGCCTTAATATGATTAACATATACTTTTAACTTTAATTAAATGAAATATGTATTAAGAGGTACCCCCAGAGTATATGCAAGCCTTCCTTTGTTAGCTTCTTTAAAATAAAATTTATCCATGCTAGGCAATTAAAATACTAAAACATATAACAATATGTATCTGATAAAAATAAATCATTCCTTTATGTCAACATGGTCATTATTTGTACTTAGTATTTGAGTTACAAAGTCATTCAAGTTTCAAATAATACTAATCATGTAGAATTGTTAATTTGTGATTGTCATAAGCTGAGAGTCATTCTCTGTTGCTATTATCATCCATTTGGAAACGCTATAAAGATAAAAACCTAAAGACTTTATGAGGCATTCCATCTTACTATACTCACAATTCTACAATGTACATGTCTCCTACAAATATACAGTCTGATATACAACACCCACAGACGGTCATCTTGTTAAATTGCCAGCATTCTGAAATTGTTTCTTTAATCCCTTGAGTATCACAAATATTCTAACTCTAGCAGCAACACAGGTAAAATCTATGAAGTCATTGTAAATTTGGTCAATGATTCTCTCAATGAGTTATCTGGATAAAAGCAATCTGGAAACATTTCTATGGTAAAGGTTTTCTATAATTATGGGATGACTGCAACCCATTTACACCTGCACCATTTAGAACGATCAAAACATGTAATTATTGTATTCTAGTTCCAATATAAGCTCATCATTGAGAACTAAATTATCCCTATAAGAAAGGGATCAAATTACCTCTATAAGAAAGGGTATGCAATGCAACAAGTTAGCTGCCCAGTATACTGAATTTTTAGTTACCTTATATAGTGTCAGTGTTTGGGTGATTTTTATGCCTTTACTCTCTATGAGTAATTTCTTTCTGGGTGAGGTTATTCATTTAATTCTGTACCGAAAGGGAAAAAGAAAAGACCCATAATTTCCAAATTAGCTTTTAATTACTAGATAATTCGCACTTAATTATACATGGCTACTTACACGGACAACCTGTAACTTTCATAAAATCTAAAGTATGTATCTACGGCACACCAAGTTTTACTAAAAACGATTATTAAACAGTTACAATGGTTAGTTGAAAGGGAAATGGCACATCGATCCTTACAACTGCTTTCTGTTTAATTTGGTATTTGGTAGTTTGGTATTTAATTTTCTTTTACAATTTCAACATTAATACTCTGAACACACTGACAACTGTGAAGCCAGAAATAAATTCTAACCATGTTTTCTACACAGAACTCTCAACCTGCAGTTTTAAAACTTTAGTTAAAACCATCACAAAAACAACATTCACAATGAAAGCATTCAAAAAACAAATACGTTTACTTTTCATTTTTTCTCTGTTACCTTTGGAAATAAATGGTCCTTAAATACCTCAAAACCGTAGTCTAGGCAAACAAGTCCACTAGCCACAAAGATGCGGGCTTACTTTTCCCTCCTTCCCAAGCAACGAGGCAGGCGGTTCCCTCCTCTCCTCCCGTCCCGCACCACGGCTACAAGGAACCCCAGAGGAGCTCAAAAATCACGAACGGCGTGGGAAAACAGCCTCAAAAAAGTCAGGACGTCAAATTATCAGAGTTTAATTTCTGCTTTCACTTGCAAATGGTTGAAGAGAAAGCAAAGCAAGAAGCATCAGAGATACCACAAGCTTAGTGGTTGCAGTCTTAAAAGAGAAAAGAATTGAGTTCAGCCAGGCACAAAGGTCTCCATGGCAACAGTGAATTTAGACCCCCATCGGCATTATTTATGCAACATTTCATCACAAAAGGACCCTCCCACTAGCCTGCCTAGCAAATTCTAGTTTTCTAATCTTCCATTGCTTTGCCCTGAATTTGTATCTGGATCCCTACCTGCATCTCAACATTGAAAAAAAAAATTCCCCACAGAATCATAAAATTATTCTCAAACTGAATCTAGACTTTGTTTCCGTGGTGAATTCAAAGGCAGGAGATAGATTCAAGATTGTTTAGAGTTCACATTCAAAGCCAGTCTAGTTATATTTCAAAGATGGGCACTGCAACCAACACAAGTTTATTCAAATTTTTTTTATTTTTTGAAATGAGATTGTAATTCAAAAGAAATAAAAAATACGGCAAAGTGTAAACAACCCAAAAGGCTCACAGAAAAGAGAACTTGTCTAGATGCTGACTCTGAAACTAAACTTTATATACTGATATCCACCCCCAGCTATTATAATACCTCAAACACTCCTTTGAATCTTTTACCCGATTTTCCCCATTTTAGCCATGACTTACAAACACACAAATTGAACAACGTATTTTAAACATTTTTTATTGAACAGTGTACGGAAGGGACTCAGGTCACATTTTATAGTTATACAAACTGGGGCAAGTTAAAAACAGAGATGGCAGCTCAATGTAATTAGGTAACTGAGAGTATTAACAAGGTGATAACTTATTGACGAAATACTGTCTTTAATTCTAAAAGTTTATACAACTATAATTGTCAGGATAATACTTGATGATGTTGAAAGGAAGTACTACTAGACCTCATTTGAAAAGGACTGTATTTAGTATTAGCTCAGATAAGAACCAAAGTATTAGCTCAGATAAGAACCAAACAGGTTGACTTTTTTATGGTTTATTACAACTGAAAAAAACTTTTTGTGGTTTTATTTTTTTTTAATTTTTTAATTGAAGTACAGTTGATTTACAATGTTGTGTTAGTTTCAGGTATACAGCAAAGTGACGCAGTTATATATATATATATACATATATATATTTATATATATATGTATATATTGTTTTTCAGATTCTTTTCTCTTATAGGTTATTACAAAATATTGAGTATAGTTCCCTGTGCCATACAGTAGGTCCTTTTGTTGGTTATCTATTTTATATACAGTAGAAACAGTGACTTTTTAAAATTAAGTTTTGATTTTTTTTAAACAATACAAGCTTACTATTAAAAATTCAAAGAGCACATACTTTTATAAAGTAAAGGGTATTTCTTATTCCACACACCAACACCAATCCCACTCTCTCTTAATACAGTTGTATGTCCAGGCCTAAATCATGCACCTTGATCTAGGTCTTGATTGACTATGTCGTCCCTAAGACAGTTTTGCAAGAATGCTCCATGGGTGCCTGTGTTTCCTGCCAGTGCAGATTTGATAAGATTTTCTGTCACCTGCAAGATTGGTAAATATCCCTGTCCCATAAGGCCAGGAGGCTTTATTCACCTAGAATGGGGTGTTCCTGGTGCCTCCAGAGCTCAGCTCACCTCCATTTCTGTGAAGATACCCCTGAAGTCGGGCAAATCATGGCCCTACTTAGAGGTTCTCCAATGTGTGTGAATAAGTCATTCAGGTCTCTTCTGACATTGAAAACTGAAGAAGGCAATACTGGCTGAGGCTGATATTCTCAGGCTGACAGTCTCTCTTTTAAGAAAATTACTCTCCCAGGTGAGAATGATGACCACTCATACATTAGTTCCCAGCTCTCTCTCTTCCATATCTATTGCCTTCTTTTTTGTTGCTTTTATGTGTTTTTTTCTCTTTGTTTTATTTCCCCACACCAGTCCTCTTTATTTCTGCACTCTCTATTCTTGAGGCTTCAAATGTGGTTTCATTTCAGGAAATGGCTTCATTTTTTCCTATCTTTCCATGAGCGTCACCAGCTCACTGTTACTCCTTTCATGTCTTTTTTGTCTTATCATCATCTCTTTGATCTCATTTTTCCCCCATGATTTTAAATGTCTTCAGGCTATAAAAAAGAATATGGCTAACTTTCTCTTAAGTTTCCTGGGGGTAATTTTATTTTCTGGAGTTATACTTTCTCTGCCTTTTGTATATTATTGTGTTACTTTCTTCTCTTTCTGATTTTTTACTTTTTTTGATAGTGTTAACCCACTGTCTTTATTTAAACTCTTCGGTTTATTACTTATTTTTGAATTATGGTGACCTTATCTTGGCCTGACTTTTGCTTAAAAACAGATTGAGGAAGAGAGGGGTGCTGAGTATGAAGGAAGTGAAAACTAAAAATGCAGTTCTTGTAACACCCCCTCAAGATTATTCTCTCTTGTTGGAGCTTGTCCTCCTTGGGGCCTTTTGTCACTCCCATGTTCCCCCACATCTTCAGGGCTCCATGCTCCTATGAAGAATGCTGAGTCATGACCCTCCTTCCTTCCATCCATCCATCGTTCCCTCCTTCCTTCTTTTGAAATGAAATTTGCATACCGAATGAAATCTGAAAAGCGGTTTCTAAACTCTGCGTACCTTCTTTATATGAGTTTGTGGCTGATTCTGTTCCCAGCATTGTTGTAAGTGGAATCGTATTTCTAATTTTTTGTAGTCTTGGTTGATCTTAGTGTTTTCCGGAAAGAAGCAGAATGAGCCGAACATTGTGGAATATTCATAATAATGGTTTAAAACTATATCCTAAAAAAGCATAAATACTTGTTTTTCACAAAATTTAACTGTCATTTGTAATTTAAAATACTATCTTTGCAAACTAGGCATGGAGAGGAGTCCCCTCCATTTGATAATGAAAAAATTACAATCAGAGTTAAATACTGAAAACGTCTCCTTAAATATGAATGAAATGTCATTCACTGCTATCACCACACTTCTTAACACCATACTGGAGGTCTTAGGCAATAGAGTAAAACCAAAAAGGAAATGTAAAAATACATCAATTTTCTTTAATGTACATTAGCAATAAAGAAATTAAAACAATAATCATATATATAAATATCATAGAAAAACATCCAGTGACTAGGAACATATCTGTGAAAGTGGTATAAGACCTCCACACTAAACACTACATAATGTAAGCAGCTCCTCTGCCCCTTTTCTGTTTGTTCATCCCTGTTTTCCTCAGACCTTCATCATAAAGATGAGATCACTAGGCTAGCTCCTGATTCTTGCTTTACTGAATGTACACAATGCCTTGCCTAACCTGTTGATTCCTTCCCTGGATTAGAGGAGTGAATGAAGAATTAAGTAGTTAAAGAATGTCTGACTCTACACTCCCAGCTTCCCCTTTAGTAGATCTGCAGGCAGACCATGCAGGCAAGAAAGCATCCAAAGGAAGATCAGGAGAAGTCAGCAGGTCTGCATGCAATGGAAAGATGATGAAGAATCCGACCTCCTACCTTAATGATTAACTGAGACTGTCACCCCTTTTTCCCTTTAAAAATTGTCATGGCTGAGCACAATCTTCAGAGTTGGTTTCTGGACATGAGTCCACCTTCTCCCCAGATTGCCGGCTTTTCTGAATACAGCATCTTTCCTTTCTACTGACACTTGCCCCTCGATTATTGGCTTTTGAGCAGCAAGCTGCCTAACCTGAGTGTGGTAACAACAACACTGTTGAAATTAAAGCAGACCCAAATCATTGGAGGGAAATACCGTGTTTATGGATTGACAGATTCAATACTGTAAAGATTTCAATCTCCTTGGGTTAACTGATAGATTTAACACAATTCCAATACAAACCTCAGCCTGTGGTTTTCAGCCTCTCCTTTCAGGGAGAGGCTGAGGTAATGGATAGTGGATTCTAACATGTACATGAAAATGCAAGTTGCCAAGAAGAGCAAGTAGTCTTGAAGAAAAGAAACAAATCCGGAAGGCTGAACCTAACAGATAAGAAGGCACATTACAAAGCTGTGGCAATTAGTACCATGTGGTGTCCACGTAAGGAGAGACAGAATAGTGGAACAAGAGAGAATCTGGACACCAAGCCACACATATTCCTAATTTATGAGGCTGATGACGCTGCCAGGCAGTGGAAAAGATGGTGCTTTCATCTGGATATCTGTATGGTGAAAAAATGCACCTTGATTCCCATCTCAAAAATATGCAAAAATCAATTCCATGAAAAGTGCTGGTCTAGATATGAAAGACTAAACAATAAAGCTTTGAAAATGAAATACAGAATACATGTATGACCTTACAGTAGCCAAGGCTTTCTTACACAGGACACAAAAATTGCTAACTATAAAAAGAATAAAAAAGGTATAAGTTGGGCCATATTAATTGGAGAAATCAGTTTTTCAAAGACTCCACTGAAAAAGTGAAGAAGCAGTAATGGAAGAAAACATTGTATTCTGTGTATGTGTGCATGTGCGTGTGTATGTATATACAAGTGTATGTGTGTGTGTGTGTGTGTGTGTGTATACACACACACACATATATTTCAAAATACTTGGACAAGCACTTTATAAAACAGGATATCCACATAGCCAATAAACAAATGAAAAAATGAACAACTTCATTACTCACAAGGGATATGAAATTTAAACTTTCATGGGATGTCAATACATACCCATCAGAAGGGTTAAAATAAAAAAGAGAGAGGAAAGGAAATGCCAAATATTGGCAAATATTGGGTGTTATCAGAACTTTCATAGACTGTGAGTGGGAATATAAAATGGTAACAGAAATTTGATGTCTCTCTATCTCTTTTAAAGCTCTTTTATGCATATTCTGTGTCCCAGAAATTCTTTCAGGTATACACTCAACAGAAATGTTCTTAAGTGCATCAGAAGACACCACCTAGATGCTCATATCAGCAATATTAATATCAGCCCCCACTGGACACTACTGAAATGCCCAGTTACAAGAATGGATATAGTATGCTATATGTGCACAGTGAAATGCTATTTAGCAAAGAAAATAAGCCAATAACCAAATGCAGTACTGTGGTCGAGTGTTACACACATCATCTTGAGCAAGCTATACCTGATGGCATATGCTCTTTTTTGTATGTATGTTATACTTAAAAAATAAAACCCTAAGTTATCTTCAATCCCAGATATTTGGACATTATAATAGGCATGCATGAAAACAGGAATATTATTTACCTTCTAACGTGCTCGATTTTTTTTAAATACCATTTTAACCTTATAGTTTTCCAGCAATACGCTTACCAATTTTGTTTTAAAAGAAAATAAAAGATTTTTTAAGTCTTACAAAATAAAAGTAGAACCAAAGAATGAAGGACTCACTATTTGGTGTACTATCATCCGTTTTAAAATAATTCACTATGTTGTGGTTCTTTTGGGCAAATAATCCAATTTCTCAGACCACATAAAAAGAAAGAAACTGCATTTTAACATCCTGGCTATTTTTATCTACTAATACTGACAGCAGGGTAAGAAGAACAAGTAGCAATAATACAGGAATGCTTTAACATAAATAAGTGACAGACTTCGTGGTGATTTTAAATAAGTTTACTATGAATAGTTTATTGATTTATTTTGATAAAACCAGATCTCTTGAAGAGACGTTGTAAAGGCTCTTCTGGAAATTCTGGCTCTTCATTTTCTAACAATCAGCATTCCAATGGAAAACTCTAATTCTATTTATTATCCCTCCAGACTCTAAGGTATAAAATTACAAATGACTGACAGCCAAATTACTGAGTAGGCCTTCTGAGGGGCATGGTGAAGCTCTAGCACAAAGATTCTTTTGCAATTAAACAGTTGCAAGGAGTCATATTTTTAGAGCCAGTTCAGCTTTTCATTTGTAGTCTGCAGTTATCTCTGCTGTCCATGGCCAGAATGGATGGCAGGACGTGGGCGAGGAAAGAAGAGGAGGAAAGGAAGAGGAAGGAAGTCAAACAAACAACGCTGGCCTTTTGCCCAGGGCGCTGGTAGTGACAACGACTCAAATAAAACCGAAACTGCCATGGCGCCTGCTGCAGCTAAACCCTGGTGACCTGGTGTGGGACACACTCAGAAGTAGGAATCTCCGTACTCAGAGGCTGGAAATACATACCTTCACACACCAGCTCATATTCGTGAATCGGTGTAAATTTGAACCCTCTAACTAGGAGTGTAGGATCTTTATACTAAATCCCATTAACAAAACAATACTTTGGTTCTCATTTGCCCTATTGGGGTAAAAACCGCTTGTGTGTGACCTTTTACACTGAGCAAGACACTTGCCTTCCTTCATTCTTTGCCTAAAATTAAAGCTCATACAATGATGGACTAAGACAGAAGGATTTCAGGGCTCTCCTCTGGTATGAAATTAAGTTCACTGTATTCAAAGCACTCTTGGTTTCTCACATAGAATGTGTACTGACCATCCGGTTATAGTTCAGCAAACCCCTGTCATCCCTGATGTTGTACACTGTCAACCCATGAAATTCATATAAATTTATATTTTAGGCACAAACAAAGCCTGAACACAGGAATCTCCAGTTACTGAATACATGCTTGCAAAGACTGCAAGAGAATGAATTTAGAACACAATCTTTTTCATGCATTAATTAATTAGAGGTAGAAACACATCTGCTCTATAGACTACTCCTAAAACGCCACAATGCAACCGTTTTACAATGAGTATACATGCTTTCCAAATACTAGTAATAACAAAAGCAGAATTCCTCATTTTTAAAGTTCTCTCTCTCTCTGTCTCTCACACAAGCCTGCGCATAGACACACACACACACACACACACACACACACACACACACACACACACACACACTCCTTGGCAGAATGATGCAACATTTTAAATTTCCTTATGGCAGAACGCAGATGGAAAATGTCTATCTTATTTTACCCTTTTTCATATCTCAAGCATATATCTGAGGCACTATCTCCTAAGAAATAACTCAATTTCCCTGACTACTAAAGATTATTGGGTCTTCATCTCCCAGTATTAAAAGTAGCTTTTGTTTTGATTTTTTGCATAATTAGCTCATGTCTTTATGTGATATTCTTTAACATTTCTGTAAAGTGGTGATCATGAATAATACTCTCTCAAAACACAGTGAGCCCTGTCCCTTTGGCCAAAGTTAGGTATGATGTCACTGCCCTAGGCCGAGGCACCTCAGGAATACCAATAAGAAAACGCACATGACTAAGCATTTTAAGTTCTTCCCACAATGTGTCTGGCTAAGACACAAGCCAAAGGGAATACTTTAAAAATAGTTCTTTGCAAAAAAAAAACCACCAGAGTTCAAAGAAATCAGAAGGATGTGTTTTTAAAAAAATGAGGAAATTCTTGAAAACATACATTTCAATACATCAAGTCATAACTCTAAGTATTTTGTTATAATTATTCCCTGTAGAAGATATTCATCCTCCTTGGGTATTAGCACGATTTTTTACATTTAGCCTGGAACATTCTGTCCTCTCACTTCTAAGATTTAACTGTGTGGGAAGTTAAGATACAGAGGACAGTGGCTACTGGGACTTCTGTCATGGAGATGCGGATTACACATGGATGAACAGGCTCAATATGGCTGGTGTTCCTTTAACTTTAGGACTCTAGTGTCCTTTTTGTGCTTTTTATTTGTTTCTCTGCAGTTTTTTTTTTTTTTAACTGAGAGCAATATTTAAATATTTCCTCAGCAATCTTTCACTATAATCTGAATTATAGCGTATTTGTTCCATTGCTTCTTGGATGCCTGAGAACACTCTGTAAGTTCATTCTTTGCCCTATGGTGGGTTTGGATGTGTGTGGGGCAGGGTAGGGAGCTAGCCTACACAAGTCCAAACTGATCTTTTTTTTTTTTTTTTTTTTGCGGTACGCGGGAGCAACAGGCTCCGGACGCGCAGGCTCAGCAGCGATAGCTCACGGGCCCAGCCGCTCGCGGCATGTGGGATCTTCCCGGACGGGGGCACGAACCCATGTCCCCTGCATCGGCAGGCGGACTCTCAACCACTGCGCCACCAGAGAAGCCCATGTGCTTCCCTTAATTCACAATCGAGCACTCTGGACTGGGGCATATTTAAAAAAATAATGAAGATGAGAAAAGCTGGCCTTTTATTGGGTAGGTAACTCACCACTGGACAACAAGGAGGGCTCGCTTCCCACAGCCCTGTAACTGCCTCAGTCCATATCCTCGTGGGGTAAGGAAGAGTTGTCTTTTTTGTTGTAATAGAAAGCCATTTAAGCACAGAGTGGAATTTTACCATTGTTTCTGCACACATTTAAATGGAACAAGTTAAATCTCATTTTATCGATGAGAAAAGAGATTCAGAAAGATTAAAAAATTTGCCCCAAATCACACAGATTTTAAGTAATGAAACCTGTGTATAAACTTGAGCAGTTTGACTTCAGAACTGGTGTTATTAACCACGACGATACCTATCACTATTTGCAAAGGTTTAAGTTTGTCTCCTAGAGTACTGCCCCAAAACCACAACAGCATCATGTTCTTATGGGGTCTGCACAGCAATGAAGAATTGGATTATCCATCTCCCTACCCCCTACCAAGGAAGAAGGCTCTGATGAGGAGAAATTCCAGCCCCCTAAGAATCAGCCACATTCCTGAGGGCGCTACCCCCCATCCAGTCTACCTACTAAGTAATCCTTCACCAACTAGGGTTTTGCGGACCATTTCAAAGGTCATTAAGATCAATATTGTATACAGAAATTTAAATATCTCTTATTCTCTTACATTTGAATGACTTAGCTGTACTTCTTTAAGTGAAAGGAAACACATTTCAATTTCTCCTTTATTAGCCTCCTAGGGGATGGTTTAAAGATAAGGAGAGAGAAGAAGTGTCTATTACTTATAGCCTTTTCATATATAGATTGAAGACCAAGAGCTGAAAAAAACATATCTTCACTCACCATGAAAATTTATGAGAAGTACAGGACTTAACCAAAACATTTTATCAATAAAGGCAAGTGTAAAAATGTTAATATTCATTAAAGTTAATATTCACTAAGGACTGGCTTATAAATATCAAAGATAAGTATAGTGCCTGTAATAACAACTAAAATGTGCATGGAAATCTGCTTTAGTAGATCATGAAACCACAGGGGTATTTTCTGGAAAACTGAAAGAAACAGTGTTAAACGAGAAAAGTTACTTATCATGGCAAGTTTTATCTCAAACAGGTATTTTATTTCTAACAGATTTTTTTTGGAAGCTTGTGTCTTCTAGAACTTTTTTGTAGGTATCAACATATCTGAGTACTTATTTAATGACATTTTTGCAATTTGTTTTCATTATCCCCAATCATGAATGGAATCTTGAACTTGCCAACAACAGTTTTTACCAGATACAGTGTTTTTCCCCAAAGTGTGATATCCATGGCTGTCAAAGGATTTTTTGCTTTTTGTTTTATTTTTGCTAGTTCCTAAAACCCAAAAAGGTTGGAAGCCCTACTTACCTATGAGGTTGGTGTGGATCAAATGTGAGAATTATGCCTGGGAGTACAATTCAGTGACGAATCAGAGCAACAGAAAAGGGTTTAATGAAATATAATTTAGCCTTTCTATTGAGGTTCATAAAGCCAGGAGGTTTATTGTTTTGATGAGAAATGGCACGTGGATATGACTACCCAGTCTCTTAAGGGTCTCATTATATATATGCATGGGAGTCTCAAAGGAATCTCAAAGAGTTTCTTCTGACATGCTGATGGCATTCTCTTGCAATTGAATGGATACTTCAGTTACGTGCTGAGGATTCCAAAGTTAGAAGTGGCTCAAAAATGCATCAACTTACTACTTCCTTCCTACTTTCAGGAAATCCCAAATATTGGGACCATAAATGTTCATTATCCAATACTGACACACGGATATAAATATGAATCTGAGGGTAAATGACTCATGATTAAAATATGTGACTCAGGGGTTTCCCTGGTGGCGCAGGGGTTGAGAGTCCGCCTGCCGATGCAGGGGACATGGGTTTGTGCCCTGGTCCAGGAAGATCCCACATGCCGCGGAGTAGCTGGGCCCGTGAGCCATGGCCGCTGAGCCTGCACGTCCAGAGCCTGTGCTCCGCAATGGAAGAGGCCACAACAGTGAGAAGCCCTTGTACAGCAAAAAAAAAAAAAAAAAAAAAGAGGCCACCTACTCTTGCAATATGAAAGTTGTCAATTCTAGTTTTAAAATAGATTCAAAGAATACAAATTTACCATGAACCATACCATGTAACAAACATAATTAGTTATCCCCATTATAACTGTAAATGTCACAGCTGCAGCAGCTGATGGTTTTCAACTTTGCTACCCTTTGTTGGTATTACTGTTAGGACTTCATGTGCTGCCTTAGGACTCCTGAAAAACCTTGCCTGATCTTAAGTAACCAAGATTACCTGCCAGTACCTGCTTTGAAATAGACTGGATTCCCAAAGGAATCCATGGTTAATGGCTAATTACAGAGGTCCTGCATTCCACTTCATAATCATAAGATTTTATTTTATTTTCTTCTTTTATTATTATTTTCTTATTGAAGTATGTATGGTTGATTTACATAATCACATGATTTTAATGTAAAATATAAAATCCAGGAAGATTATTTTCCCTAAAAATAAAAGCCAATGTAGACGGAGGTTGAGTTTACGACAAATGACAAGTATTGTAGAGAAGTCTATTACATAGCTCAATAAAGTTGAGAAATCTCTCAATTTGAGAAGGCTCTTGTTTTGATTTTCATTCATTCATTCATTCATTCAACAAATAGTTATTAAACATCTGTTTTGCTCCAGGCACTATTCTGAAGGGTGGTAAAATACACAGACGTGGCTCCACCCTCACACAGCTTACAGTTCACCTTTTCTTTTTTTGTTTTCTTTTGCGGTATGCGGGCCTCTCACTGTTGTGGCCCCTCCCATTGCGGAGCACAGGCACCGCACCGGATGCGCAGGCTCAGCGGCCATGGCTCACGGGCCCAGCCGCTCCGCAGCATGTGGGATCTTCCCGGACCGGGGCACGAACCCGCGTCCCCTGCATCGGCAGGCGGACTCTCAACCACTGCGCCACCAGGGAAGCCCAAGCTACAAGTTTTGGGGCGTCAAGGACTTGCCTAACACATACAGTGTCTAAGGGGAACTCCTCATCAGGAAAAGGAGAGGGCACCCAGCACTGCAACAGCCTCACATGCTATGGAATGAAGGTACACATAAGAAAGCAACCTAAATTCTACAGGGAAACAAACATGTGGAACAATCCCAATGTCTGTGTGCTGTAGGAGCTGAAGATTTGGCACTAAGGAAACAGATCAGGTTCTCACATTCTAACAGAGAATCACAGACAATTCACACCCACCATACATGACAAAGATGGCTTCTTGCAGGGATAAGAAAGTAGTCTGGTGAAGTGACCAAGACTTCACAGGAGTAAACAGGGCCTTGTAGAGCATTTTAAGGTTTGGATCTTACGCTAAAGGGAGCCATTGGAGGGATCTAAGTGACATGATGTGACAGGCATTGTTTTACTTTTTTGTTTTGCTTTAATTTTTATTGGCGTCTAGTTGATTTACAATGTTGTGTTAGTTTCAGGTGTACAGCAAAGTGAATCAGTTATACGTATACATATATCCACTCATTTTTTAGATTCTTTTCCCATATAGGCCGTTACAGAGTATTGAGTAGAGTTCCCTGTGCTCTACCATAGGTCCTTGTTGGTTATCTAGGCATTGTTTTTAAAAAGATCGACTTACTATATTAAGTTAATGTGAAACCACCTGGTATAATACAAGTTATGAAGAAAGAGTCCTGTTTGGATCTGATAAACCATGATTCATAGAAATCATGTAGGGTGACCAGTGCGGAGGATATGATGATAATCCAGAAAAAGTAACGGTGGTTGGGAATATGGTTACTGTGATGAAAGGAGAAAAGCAAAACTGTCCTGAAATGGAGCAAACAGGACATGGGAGCTGTAAAAAGGAGAATTCTAAAGGTGTCCCTCTCCCCGCAAGATGCCTGTGCTCTGGTTATTCAAACAGTCATTGAAATTCCACCAAGGAGCGCCTTTGAAGATAAACTTAAAGTTACACAGGAGTTGACCTAAAAATATGGAGATTATCCTGGATCCAGGTTGGTCCAATTTAATCACATGAGCGACTAAAAGTCTAGAATTTTCTCCAGCTAGAGCCAGAGAGATAAAATAGAGGAGGCAAGAGATGAGGCAGAGAACAGGTCAGAGGGATTCAAAGCCACTGCTGCTGGCTCTGAAGATGAAGAAAGGGAGTCACGAGCCATGGAATACAGGTGGGCTCTAGAAGCAGAGAATGGCTCTCGGCCACCAGCGAGCAGAGAAATGGAAACCTCAATGCTAGGACTGCATGCAAGTGAATTTGACCAACAACTTGAATAAACTTAGAAGCAGTTTATTCTTCCCAGTACCTCCAGAAAGGAATGCAACACCGCTGACACCTTAATTTTAGCCCAGTGAGACACACGGTGGACTACAACAGTGGGATAAACGTGTATCCTTTTCAGCCACTAAGTTGTGGTAATTTGATACAGCAGCAGTATGAAACTACTACAGCAATGGAATAGATATAAGAAAGGAATAAGGAAAAGAGACATGTCAGGATGACTTAGCTCTTTGGGCAGAATTTAGGGGAATAGAAGAATCATTTACTGAGGTGGAAAAGAATGATGGAAGAACATTAGAGGATGGGGATAGAAAACAAAAATTTGTTTTGAACATGTTAAGCTGGAAATGTCTACCATTCATCCAGTTGGAGGTGATAAGAAAGCAGGCAGAAATACACATTTGGAGCGTAGAGAAGTGGTCAGGGCAGGAGATGTACACTGGCTTCACAAATGTGTTATAAACATATAAATGGGGCTACGTGTGTGTTCCTAGGGATATACGTATATAGATAAAATTAGAAAATCCTCAAGATTTTTCACTAAAAATGTCTAAGGAAAATAACCAATGTTAGGGAGGAAAGGAGATTACATACCTTTACGTGTTGAATTGTGTCTCTCCCAAAAAAACATATTGGCATCCTAGTGCCCAGAACATGTGGATGTGATCATAACTGGTTTTAGCATCTTTAAAGATAAAATCAAGTTAAAATGAAGTCATTAGGATGGCCCCTAATCCAAAATGACTTGTGTCCTTATGAAAAGGGGAAATTTGGACAGAGACATGCACAGAGGGGAAACATCATTGAAGATAAAGGCAGATACCAGGGTGATGCTTCCTCAAGGCAAGGGACACCAAAGATGGCCAGCAAACCACCAGAAGTCTGGGAAGATCATGGACCAGATTCCCTCTTCCAACCTCAGAAGGAAGCAACACCTTGACCTTAGGTCTTTAGTCTACAGAATACAGAGACAATACATTTCTGTTGTTTAAGCCACCAAGTTGGTGGGACCTTGTTACAGCAGCCCTAACTAACTAAATCACACACGTAATATTGCAAAGTTGACCCCTGAGGTAGCTGCATAGATATATTTTGAGATGTATTTTGAGTACAGTCTCTCTATATAAAATTGGCATATATAAAATTATCACCCATTTTAAAATAAATAAAATCATTGAAAATATGGCAAGGAAAAATGATCTATTAAAATAATTCTAGCAGTAATCACACAATTTTAAGTATTTAATTTTTTAAGAAACAGCAAACACATATTAATTATAATGCATAAATTCACTTAGAAGTTTAACTGTTTTTTATTAGATGATATTAAAATCAACTGCAATTCAATTGATATAAATTACTATTATTTGACTATTAAGCCTGTGAAAAATTACAGAAAGAAAGGTGCCCAACAGTCTCAGTTATGAATCTACTTCACCACGATACTCCTTGTGTTCATTCAAATACTGTTTTATTTAATTCAGACCTGTTAAACATGTCAAACTGTCAACATCCCAAGTAGAAGAAACTCAAAACTTGGGCTGAATGTCTATGAACACAGCAGGTATCAACCCTCCTCCAATTTTAAAAGGAACATACCTTCTGCTATAAGCAGAAATTTATACATAATTAGGTCCCATGCAAGGAAATGTGCTTAAAGTTGACACTATGCATTATAAAAAATTCTCAAGCTCATTAACAACCATAAGAAAAGAACCCAGGGCACTGTTATAAAATAGAGCACTTGTGAATTTTATCAACAATTTGCAACAAACCTGGAATTAGGAGCTGCAAACAATGTATTATGCTAAATGTAATGTGAACCTACCCAGAGCAATGGAAGCTATGAAGAGTCCTGTTAAATTCCGAAAAACTATGATTCATAGAAACCCAGAAAACAAATGACTGGAAGGAGAAATTTCATACAGTTATCTTGTCCAGGCCCAAGGCATTAAACATCGTCTATATGCTGATGATTCCCAATGCTTTCATCTTCGGCTCTGCCGTCCCCACTGACTCTAGACCAGTCTAGTCAACTACCTTCTGCCCATTTCCACTGGGTATTTGTTTACCAGAATTCTCATAAGTTCACACACCAGAACAGAATTTTTTATTTCTCCCAACCTTTCCTCATCTCTGTAAAATTGGATCACCATCAATCCAGTCCTTGGGGACAAAAACAGAAGAGATTCGGGACCAGATTCTTTTCCTTATACCCTACAAAAATACATCAGCAAATGTGTTTGCTCTGCTCTCCTGCAAACTATATCTTGATCTCCTCCACCTCACATCATCCCTACTGATGCCAACTAGTCCATCATCTCTATTCTGCTTTTCTGCAACGGCATCTTACTTGGTTTCCCTCTTTCCCTTCTTGTCCCATTCCCCTCTGCCTCTAGAGTCTTATTTTCCACAGAGCAGTCAGAGAGCTTTATCCAAATCTTAATCACATCATTTCACTCCTTTGCTTGTAATGTTCAAATGGCTTGCCATGATCATCATCATCATCAACATCATTATCATCATCAGCAGCAGCAGCAGCAGCATCTCATTCACAGAGCACCTGGATTTGGTCCCTGCCTACTTCTCTGACTTTATTTTCTTCCAGTGTCCCCTCTTTTCGCTAAGCTCCAGACATGGCATTTTCTTCCTTAGACCCCTGCAGCAATTCCCTTACCTGGATCATTCTTTCTCACCTGGCTTCTCCTGCTCTTTCTCTGAGTTTTAGCACACATGTTGCTTATCCAAAGAAGTCTTCCCCCACCTAATCTTGCCCAACTCTCCCCCATTTAAGCTCAATTTCATTGCCCCATGTATTTCATTTTCTTCATACCACTGACCACTACCTGAAAGTATATGTACTGCTTATTTATTTTTCATCTTTGATTGTTGTTTTTACATTTACTTTTATTGTCTCCCCCAGTAAATCAATATGGTTTAGTTTCTATTTACTTACAAAACAGGAAGTTTTTTTTTTTCTTGTTGATGAATTATGAATTGTTGACCTAAGGTTGCAGCTATTTCTTTTCCTACTGAACACAGAATATGTGCGCTCTTCAAGAGTATAGATTTTCCTTCCAAATCAGTGGATCTCAGGGCTTCTCTGGTGGCGCAGTGGTTGAGAGTCCGTCTGCCGATGCAGGGCACACGGGTTCGTGCCCCGGTCCGGGAAGATCCCACATGCCGTGGAGCGGCTAGGCCCGTGAGCCACAACTACTGAGTCTGTGCGTCTGGAGCCTGTGCTCCGCAACGGGAGAGGCCACAACAGTGAGAGGCCCACATACCGCAGAAACAAACAAAAAACAAACAAATCAGTGGATCTCAGTTGACCCTCTGTTACTATGATAGTCTTAACTGAGGGAGAATTATTAATCACTGACACCCTAATGCGAGAATGACATTCTTGAACCTTTGGGAGAACAATAGTCTATTTCATACTACTGATGATGGACACAATTTTGAAACTTATTTTTCGGTCCAGTAGAGATTAATAATGCCCAACACTGACCAGTGAGATAACAGAAGGGAACACCTTGTCTGAAGGTCTGACTGTGTTCTAGTCCTGGAAAGATGTGTCTAGACAAAGCCTGGTCTGGACCCAGGAGTCCTTAGGTTTGAAGCCAATTGCCAAGGGCTGGCCTGAACCTGAGGGCCCTCCTCACCCCACCCCAAAGGTTGGGATCTTGACCTCACAACATGGTGATAATAAAGTTCTTCCACTTGGCCAGACTCTATTAGCCTTTTATCATTTTAGTTTCCTCCCAACAAAATCACATTGAGAATCTTTTAACCTACACAGTGACCTCCTTTAAACATGAGGAGAAATTTAGAACTGATTTATTTGACAGCAATTTGGTTTGAGTCCTAGTATCTGTTATGTTGATTTACGATAACAATATAAGTGCTCATGACAAAGAGTTTTATGACTGGTTCCTGACCCAAAGTTCGACTATCATTCCCCATACACTGAGTTCCCTCTAAAGGCACAGACTAAAGTCTCCAGGCCAGAGCTGACTAAGGCCCAGCCACCCCAAGGAAAGTCGTGACTTTCATAAATGATCCTAAGCAAAAGCCCAGCGCCTTGTGTAGTTTGGGAAGGACAAACATTTGGTTTGTACCATCAAGGAAATGACATTCAAAAGCCACATCTTGTTTTGTATATCGTATCTCAAATACTAACGATTTCAAACTCTCTAGTTGAAAAGATCTTGAAGAATGTATTTATAAGAATAGCTGAACAGGACTCCCCTGGTGGCACAGTGGTTAAGAATCCACCTGCCAATGCAGGGGACACGGGTTCGAGCCCTGTCCGGGAAGATCCCACATGTGGTGGAGCAACTAAGCCCGTGCACCCCAACAATGGAGCCTGCGCTCTAAAGCCCGCAAGCCACAAGTACTGAAGCCCATGTGCCACAACTACTGAAGCCCGTGTGCCTAGAGCCCGTGCTCCACAACAAGAGAAGCCACTGCAATGAGAAGTCCGTGCACCGCAACGAAGAGTAGCCCCCTCGCGCTGCAACTAGAGAAAGCCTGCGCGCAGCAACAAAGACCCAATAAAGCCAAAAAAAAGAAGAATAGCTGAACATTCTAAAATACTTTAAAAAGATAAACCTGTGATAACCGATGTGATATTCACCACAACCCAATAAAGCATGAGAAAGAGTATTCCCCCTTCAGGGTGAGAAACTTTGGTCTAGAGGAGTGAAGTGTGTTACCCAGGTTCATAAATCACTACATTTTAATGCCAGAGGGCTGTCTGGAGTTTTCCTCTCAGTCAAGGGCACCCACCTTCCATTAAGCCACTTTCCTTCCTCTGCTTATGAAAACAAACCCTTAGGGTTCTAGCTGATGGTCTGTAACTTTTAAGCAATAGAATATTATTATCATGAATGTTGCCTAAATCAATCCTAGGGGAAAAATGTTGATTCAAAAATATCATCCAGAGTTCTATTTATCTCAAAGAAGTGCAATAAATTCATATTTCTAATAGAAATGACATATTATAGATCTGGCTACATGGATGCCTTATTGAACTTTAGCTGCATGTACGTTTAGGCGGAAAAAATGCTACTGCAAGCTATCAAAGGAAGCTCTTGTCTGCTGAAAGGAGACACTTTACCTAAAGCAATTAGATTAGAGGTAGACTGCAATTTCGAGCCAAGAGTTAGGATGCAAACCTAGGGTCTAAGTCAGTAGAAAGAGTCTCTCTAACAGCAAAATCTATCAACTCTAAAACCTTCAAAATTGCACTTTAAGCAAGATTTAGGACCACCCTTGTTAGTCTACACTTAATCATGGAGTCTATGTATTTTCACTTTATACTCTGTTGATCAGGATGCAATGATAAAGGTCTTCTTGAACCCAGAACAGATGAGGTGGACGCCTTGACCAGGTCTCCTCTTCCTGTGCTCTGCTCAGCATGCAGGCCCTGGGTACCCTAGGTGTCTCTATGATGATAGACAGCATCACTGGAGTGAACACTCAGCCCTGCTTCACAAGCCTTTGCAGGTTCGGTTCCTTCTACAGGAATCCCTTAGCAATCACCACTCCAGTCCGGTAAACATTAGCTCGTGCCTAGTTGAAGGGTCAACTGCCATACAAAGCTTTCCTCCTCCCCCCCAAGGAGAGGGACCACCACATGCTCAAAACACCAGGCAGATGTGTTATCCCAACTCTCAGTCCAGTGTATGATAAACATTTGTCTCTCACCACGAGTCCTCTCTAAACTCGGAGCTCTCTGAAGGCAAGGACTGTATGTAATTCCTACTTGTGTTCCCAGTACAAATAAGCAGTCAAGGAACATTTGACACTAAGAACAAAATATCACATCCTTTTCATTTCTATTGACATAAGTCCCAATTCTAGGTATTCACCAAGCCTAGATTGTAGTCACAAAATGTAGAAATATAGAGCTTTAAACCTAATATTGTATATATATATATATATGAGCATTTCTGATAGGAAACCCCAAATATTAGAGGGTGGGCACTCTGTTCTATCACTTAAACGGTGTTGACTTTGGGCAAAAGGAACATAGGAAAGTGCGATTTTTTGTTTGATTTTAATCTCTATCTTTCAGTGTACCACTTCTCATGCCTTCTGAGTTGGAAGTTTTGTCTTTATAGAAACCACAATTTTTCAGAAGGAATCATCTTCAAAAAATAATATTAAACAATTCAGTATTCCTGAAATATATTTAAATTACTAATGACCTAAAGAAGCAGATTTATGCCGCAATACACTGAATACCAGCTATGCATCTTCCTATGCTTTCATGGTGCACGTTACATGGTAAATTTGAATATAAAGAAAAACTGTTCATAGAAAGCATGGCTTTAAGATTATATTGCTTAATAAGACTAAGTTCTTCCTATCTCTAAAAACAAAAACACAAAAAAACTTTCGGTGTTTTCTAAGGGTCAATTAACAACACCTTACGATAGAGTCACAGGTTTTCTGTCCTGGGTATGACATCAGTCTCTTGAGCCCACCTTTTCCCTTTTGTTGTTGTTTATTTTTGGTTTTGGTTTTTGGCCGCACTGCATGGCATGTGGGATCTTAGTTCCCCGACCAGGGATCGAACCTGCGCCCCCTGCAGTGGAGGTGCGGAGTCTTAACCCCAGGACTGCCAGGTAATTCCCCCATCTTTTCCCCTTTGAACAGAATGATGCTGTTGATGGTCTACGGCTGTGGAGTACGGTACCAACCTACTTCTTGTGTGACATTTTCTAATAATTGTTTGCCAATGTCAAGATTTCTTAATCAAAATCCATTTTGCTTTGGAGTTGTCTTTAATGTCAAGATGGCATTCATATAGCAATTATCCTGTTTAAAGTAGCTTGTATAAGTAATGAAATTACAGATTAACTTGCTTCTTTCCCACAACTGTGTAGACATATGCATGTGTGTGTATGTCTATGTCATTTGTTGAAGCTTTAATTAATCTTTTTAAAAGTCCTTCTTATTAAAATTGCCTATGACATTTATGAAAGACAAAAGCAAACCCTGATGCTTCCTTCAAAATGATAAGAGGGGCTTCCCTGGTGGCGCAGTAGTTGAGAGACGGCCTGCCAATGCAGGGGACGTGGGTTCGTGCCCCGGTCCGGGAGGATCCCACATGCCACGGAGCGGCTGGGCTCGTGAGCCATGGCTGCTGAGCCTGCGCGTCCGGAGCCTGTGCTCCGCAACGGGAGAGGCCACAACAGTGAGAGGCCCGCGTACCGCAAAAAAAAAAAAAAAAAGATAAGAAAATATCACCAAGACCACCATGGTATACAGAATCCAGAAGATAAACCACTGCTAAGAGCTAAGTAGCTAACCAAACCTGAGGTCCAATCAGGGAATTCAAAGGTATCATAATTGACCTGCTCAGAATTTAATTTTTATACAAAAATTTGCTCTTTCTGCTACAGGCAATTTATTGCTTCAGGATTGAATTAAATACTGCATGCACACTCCTCCCAGAGACAACCATATGTAAATAGCCCAAGGAATTAGGCTTTGTTGCCCATGGAAGTCTCAGTTCCCATGTCACCTCTTTCCTACCTGCTCCCCTACTTTCCACAGCCTGGTTAGGGCTGGAATTAGGATTAGACCTTAATCTGTGTTTTCGTAATAGTTAGTGCATATCTGTAGCTCAATAACAACTGATCTGGGTATTTTAACTTTGCTACCCCTCCTCTTCCTCTGACTCACCAACCAAATCCCCATTTCCATTTTATTAGATTTATCAACTCCTTTCAATCTTGTTCATCTTTGCATCCACAGTGACAAATCAGACTGTATATAAAATATACATGTATTTATGTACAGAAAGACAAAATGGATGCCGATTTTAAAAATTTTATTATTTTGATACAAAATTCAATTCCTTGCTTGATAATATGCCTTTTTTTCTATACCTTTGTTTTAAATTCCTTTGAAGGTACAATTATACTTCCAATTACTTACACATCATTCACATTTTTAGCAAATTTATACTGACTGCCTGTTATGTAGCGACTATGTTTAACTGAGTAATAAAATATCTTTCATTTACAAAAGTACATAATAATGTTCAGAAAGGTTAAAAATTGCGCCTGAGGTATGACTTCTGATAAGTCTGAAGAAACAAGATTTCAAACACAGGAAGTTCTGTCGCCTCTAAAGCTGTCTTTTGCCTCTGTATCAAATACCGACTTCCTTTTTACCACCTGATGGATTATTTTTTCCACTTCAGTCTACCAAGATTAAGAAGTGCAAGTGATGTAGAAAAATGTGAAGCAACAGAATCTCTTCTATTGCTGATAGGAATGTAGTTTATATAACTACTTTGGGAAATAATTTAGTATTAACTTATTAAGATGAACTTTGACTCCTGGGTATATAATGAAGTGAAACTCTTGGAAACTATAAATTAAGCCAGGGGTACGTACAAGACCGTTCATGACAGTACTGTTCATAATAGCAAAACCTCAGAAACAACGCAAAGGGTCATAAACGGTGAATGGACCAATTGTGGTACTGTCACATGATTGAATATCCCAGAGCAGGAACTCAGTGAACTACAGCTGGGCACAGCATGCAGGCATCTAAATCTCTGTTTCACCATTTTGTGGGAGTGGGTAGCATGGGGTTGAGAGTCCAGATGAAGGAGCCAGACCAGCTCTGGCACTAATATCAGTGTGACCTTGGGAAATTCTGTAACCTCTTTTTTTCTCAGTTTTCTCATCTCGAGAGTGAGAATAATGGTACCATCTCACAGTGCCTTCGTGAGAATTAACGAGTATATATACAGACACAGCACCTAGAAGGGGTAATGGCTCTACATATGCGTGTGTTCTTACTATTTGAATATATTTTACTAGAATATAGGATTTGAGTAAAATTCAAATATATTTAATGTTCATATTTATTAAGTACATGTAGAAGAGATCCATTCTACTTCTTAGAGCGTAACTATAGTTGTTATATTTAACATATGAAAAAGTTCGGATACATTTAACTGGAATTATAGCAGTTACTAAACATGGAAGGATAGTAGTTATTGTTCATCCGCAGTTACTTAAGGAAACATGTAGACACTCAATATAAAGTATTTTCCAATCCTAATTGGGTTTATATTTAAAATACTCTCTATTCTTAAAAATAATGTAAGGCCACCTACTAAATGAGCACTTTAGCATGACTATACATTCTTCAATTAAAAGCCGAAATTAGAAATGATGGAGATAGTTCTTAGAAACAGAAAAAAATTCCAAATTGGAGTAAATCTTTGAAATCATGCATTCACAGCCCTTGATTTTTCAAACGGGGAAGACTGAGACCCCAAAATCCAAGAACAATTACATGAGTTGGGGACAGGCGAATAACTGGAAACCACACGTATGGACTGCTAGCAAGTTTGCTTTCTACTACATCATATATATGCATTAAAAAGAATACAACAGATAACACAAGAGTTGAGCTGACTTTCTGAACTGCACTGTTGATGGTGGGATGTAGCAACGTCTTCTAGGAGGAAGTTAGCCTTGTGGATACGTCCGAGAGGAACTTCTTAGGCAGTAAGCCCAGCTTCCCAAAGACCCTGAGGGGAGAATGACAGTTTTGAGGAGCCCCTGTTGTCTCCCTGAGGCCTAACGACCTCTCCAGCCTCCACGCCCTCCGATCTTACCTCTACTTTCAACAGACACTCAACTCCCAGCAGCAACTTCTTACTTCCCTGTACTTTAAAATCCATCTGGGTCTTCAGGAAGCCTCCCCTTCTTTGCTCCTGCAGCCAAGATTCTTCTCCTCCCTCTGCTTGGGCTCCTCCAGGGCTGGGATGCTCAATTAACCCCTAACTTTGCTTTCATATTTAATCTCATTTTCTTTCTTTCTTTCTTTTTTTTTTTTTTTGTGGTACACGGGCCTCTCACTGTTGTGGCCTCTCCTGTTGCGGAGCACAGGCTCCGGACGCACAGGCTCAGCGGCCATGGCTCACGGGCCCAGCCGCTCCGCGACATGTGGGATCCTCCTGGACCGGGGCATGAACCCGTGTCCCCTGCATCGGCAGGAGGACTTTCAACCACTGCGCCACCAGGGAAGCCCTAATCTCACTTTCTTCGTTGGGTCACTCTCACTACAAAAATGCTCACTTCGTAGTTTCCTTCAACCTTTTTGGTTAAGACACTTTCTACTGTGACTTTTTGTCAAGCGTCGCAAGATATTTCGTTCGATTCTTTCCATCCATCCACATCTTAGTCCACTGCAAGAGTTTCTATCATTGTCACTCCACAGAAACTCTTTGTCAAACATGGCCAATGGGTTCCCCATTCTAAAGGGTGACTGCCTTCCCGAGAGACTTCATTTCATGTCTGTAGCATCTGACTGTTGATGACCCACCCTTCTTGACACAGTTTATGTACCTTGGCCGTGATGTTCATACTAGCCTAATTTCTATCTCTACACCATTTATTTTTGCCCATCTTTTTGTCCCCTCTTGCTTCCTTCTAAACATAGCCATTCTCTTACGTTCTGCCTCCAAGGATTGATTCTTCTCCACACATTTCTTCCATTATTTTGTCTGCCCCCAAAGCATCATCCATCACAGCTATGTGTTTCACCCTTCCAGCCATCTCTTGCCTCAGAAGTCCCAGGAATATATTTCTAACTGTCCATTACCTCCATGGATGAGCCAAGGGTTACTGAAAATCATGATCACAACAGTATTTTTCTCCCTTATACAAATGCTCCTATTTCTAGCTTCCCTATCTTGGTTTGTAACAATACATTCTTCCTGCCCCCCAGGCTCAAAACCATGATGTTAGCTTTGACTCTTCTTGTTCATTTGCTTCCTATATTTATTTCCAAGTTCATGAGTGTCTGTCAGATATGACCCTTCATTTACCTCTAGTGAGACCATCTTTATTATTTCTCACCCCTGGAGAGAAATTCCTGGGCATTTCTCACTAGCTGGACCCCTGGTACCATTTCATTCTCATCTCATCTAACACCCACAAGGCACTTGATGTCATAATCTCTCAACTTGATTCAGGTTGTGCCTTCCATGCTGCCATTTTTTTAGCTCATCCACACCATTCATTTATCATTTATGGAGTATGGATAATGTAATGTGTACCTGGATAAGAGTTATTTTTCATGTGATCACTCGACAAACATTTACTGAGCAGCTATTCTAGGCTCTTTGTTAGGTCAAGAACACATTAATATGAATATGAGTAAAATATGGCTCTTGACCTCCATTCCTGTGTAATACAGGTATGCTGAGGAATATGGGCCATTTTCCCAAATGCCTTCTAGGGAACAGTATTTTCGTAAATGTTATGGGGAAATAATTCTGGCACATTGTATTAACTAATATGATAATAATACATCGTATTAGTTCAGGTCAGGTTTAGACTCAAAAGGCAAAAAGCTTTTGGTCACTTGTCTCCTTAAGACCTTGCTGACAATATACTGCTAATTAGTCCCAGGAAACATCTTCACAACCCAATATTCACCACACACACACACACACACACACACACACACACCCCTCTCACAGATTTTGGAGTTAAATGATAATAGCTGTCATTTGGTAAAATTACTACTTAATACATTAGATTGATAATAACAAGAAATAACTCTCATTCAGTGGTACAATTTACAATAAATAATTTTTTTATAATCAAATAATTATAGCCTATTCTAGTTACAAGAAACACTATGATTACCACCCAAGCAATCTCTCAGGAATTAGATGAGCCTCTACATATATTTGGCATCGTTTGCATCCTTACTTTATCAGGACATTATTTTATCTCTCAAATGTTTATTTCATTTTGCGAAAAATAAAATAAAATTCTACTAAACATATTACCAATTAACCAGAAACTACGTTGCCCTCCAATTTTTTTGTAAGTTATGTAATTTTAGGAGATGAATCCAAATAAGAATTTTGTAAAAATTAATAGACAATCATTTAAAAAAGCCATTATCTCCTTTCTGGGGTTTTTTCTGGTGGTGTATGACTTTCATTTATAGGCACTACAAACTTAATCTTAAACACCCTAATCTAAATCTGAAACGATTCAAAATATATTTTCAATATTTTCCCCTTCCTTTGCCTTGCCCTGTGTGTGGTCTGGAAGTACAGGGGCTTTGTGATCTAGTGGGTTATTCATTATTTAGTCTTTTTTCATTCCCATGTGTGAGACTCTCTGCTGATCAGAACCTGTCTGTACTTTTAAAGTGGGTCATAATTAATATATTTTAAATTTCTGAACTTGCTTCCATGACGGTAGAGTTTAAACTCTCCAAACAGAAGGCGTAAGTATTTTTGGTTTAGCTGAGTATACAAAAATGACATTATCAAAATATCCCAGTTTCTCAAATGTTGCACACGGAACTGAGACTCTCTAATTCCCTCACTTATCTCAGAGTCATAACCCTTCACCATTAACGACTGTTGCCATCTGTTGGTACTTAGGGAATGAGCACCCACATTGGAAGGTATGTGGATATTTCACTGAGGAAACATCACGAGTCATCTTATTATTTGAATTCTGAAGTTATCATCATAGTATATGCCTCAATTTTTCACATGGCTCTATTGCCTTACAAGGCAGGAAGCATCTCTGGTGGGTGCCCTCTACTTGGTGTCGCAGCTCATTTCCACTTATACTGATTTGAACTTGCGACCAAACATTGAGCTTTACGTTTGTTTTTAAATAGGCTTTCAAGAAATATTTAAAATAATGTGTCAAATGCATTTTAATATTAACAAAAAGAAATTCGTAATCAATGATGTTTCGCATTTCTAGATTTTAAAAATCTCCAACATCTTGAATAAAAACTTGGAAAATAGCAGCTGTATCGTTATTGCTGTGATTCTTCCCCAGAGTATTCTGTATCATAGGTGTATGAATCGTGCCCTTTTATTTTCTGTAATTCTGATGCTTTGACGCCTCTGGAGAGACTGCCCCCCCCAGGCATAGTAAATGACCCTCCCAAGGAGCAGGC
Source organism: Aethalodelphis obliquidens (assembly GCF_003676395.1). Lineage (NCBI taxonomy): Eukaryota > Metazoa > Chordata > Mammalia > Artiodactyla > Delphinidae > Aethalodelphis > Aethalodelphis obliquidens. The sequence continues at coordinate 9,751,524 of NW_020837973.1, forward strand.
CTTTCATATGCAAATGAGCCAGTCCAGAGCCCAGGCTCCCCATTGCATGCTCCATTATGCTCTCACTCTCAGGGTCAATATTCTCTTGCCTTCATCACCCCCAGGGCCAGGAAATAGACAAGCTGGGGCATCCCCTACACCTCCCCGCCCCTCCGAGCCCCCTGATATTATTCTGGAAGCTAGCCAATCCTAAACCTGCTTGCCCTGCCTCACCTGTTCCTTCCCATGGAAAACACGACACAGATTCTTGCCCACATTTACCCCCTTACTCCCTCTGCCTCCTGACTGACCCTGGCCTTTCCCGGTAAGGCCCCTCACCATGTGGCACATCCTTGCCTCTCTGGATCTGTGACTTTTCAATGGCAACCATCTCCTGATCTGCTGGCCTCACCATACCTGAATACTAATAAAACTTACATTTTATTTATTTATTTTATTATTTTGCGGTACGTGGGCCTCTCACTGCTGTGGCCTCTCCCGTTGCGGAGCACAGGCTCCGGACGCGCAGGCTCAGCGGCCATGGCTCACAGGCCCAGCCGCTCTGCGGCATGTGGGATCTTCCCTCACTGGGACACGAACCCGTGTCCCCTGCATCGGCAGGCGGACTCTCAACCACTGCACCACCAGGGAAGGCCTAAAACTTACATTTTAAAACAATAGGTCACTGGGTCCAGGTCTTAATATCTGCTTGTAAGTTTCCATGTTTGTCAACTATGAATCCCCGCCCCTCTATCTGGGTTCCTAGTTCTAGGCACAAGTGTCAGATGACACTCAACCCAGTGGCTCTGATATGACTCCCAGCGTTTCCTAATGCAAATGCCTGAATGGCTCTTCTGGTGCTCAGGGCATACCAGCCCCAGTACGGCCCTGATGAGCTGTTTATGGCTACAGAAAATACAACCTGTTAGCCAACATTTGGTCTGCCTGACACTGTCTTGTGCCAGAGATCCTGGTCAACTCCAAGTCCTGGCTCATTGCTATTTATCCAGCATTCCCAGGAGTTCCGTGGATGAGTGCTTGCATGCATCTCATGCGTACACACGTTCATATACACACGCGTACACTTGCATATATCTTTCTTAAAGTAATTCTACTGTATGTAAACATGTAAAATCAATATCAAGGAAACTATGGAAAATCAATATCAGATTTTGGACTACCATATTTGCAGATATTAGAAGATAATTTTAAAATATATGTTTGTGTACACACACACACTCATTGGCAGATAACAACAGTAATTATATTTTGGCAAAGGAAAAAAATATGTTAAATACAAATTTCATGTTGATTACATTAATCATTACATTTTGCTTGACCTATAAGACAAATGTAAATATTTCACTTTTCCAGTAGCCTACGAGCTGATTTCACAATTGAGAATTAATGTGGTGTTCGTTCCAGAAGTTTCATTTTTATTTTTAGAGATTTTGTTAGATAATAGATTTCCTTGAATGTGGAATTTCTATTTTTTATTGAGAAAAAACTGTAAATAGCACACATGTACAGTTTACATAAATATGCTTAAATAATGTAAAAACATGATAACATATCTTTCAAACAAATGTGGCATGGCTTATTTTATTTAGCTGTGTATACATGAGGTATCAACCCACCCCAGTTTCCTTCATGCAACAAAAGAGAACATGGTAAAAAGTCTGACTCAAACGGGAAAGAGCTGTAGCACTAATGTTATGGAAAGATTCTACTAAAATTGTTCTGTGATACTTCCCATCCCCCAGGGACCCAGGCTATGTCCTATATTAAGGATTGCTTCATTAAATATATGAAAGTTTGCCTGCTGGAGTTGACTTGTTCTTTAAGCTGTCTTTAATCACCTTTCCTTCCCTTATCCCAAAGCCTCTGTGGCCTGCACATATAATCTACAAATGAAAATATACTATTTTAAAAATGAAATATTCATCATCGTTTCAAAATAAAACTAAATTCAAATTCCTCAAATGGATTCTTTAAAATTCAACAGTCTGTAAATATGACTAAACCCAAATACTGGGTTTAATTCATAATGCTTACTTAGAGAAATGAACAACACTTGTGTCTTCTTGCAGACTTACCAATAATTATCTAACATAAAATTCTGTTAAGGAATCATGTAACTCGTTCCTCTAGCTCTCAATATACTTTAAAATGATGATTGTATATAGGAATTTACACTGAATAGATTCTATTTCCCAAGTGAAGATTTACATTAAATGACCAAAAATTAGATGAACTTATTTTCTTACCAACATAAAACGTAATGAATATACTATTGATTGGAGATATAAGACTAGCCAGCTTAATATCAAACATCAATAGAAAGCAAATACAGCTAATGAATTTTGCAGTAAACACAGTAATAATAAAAGGTAGTTTTGACTATTTTCTTGAAAAGAGTCCTTGTCAATAAATAGAGATCTCAGTGGTATTCCTATCGGCTGGTGGACTGAACAGTTTCCATTGATTTGGTTTCATTCCAACCATCCTAGATGGCAAAACTGTTTGGACTGACCATGCAGTTAAAATGGCTAAATGACAACATTGACTATGGCTCTGTCCAGTGTTTTCTAGAAAAACATGGCCTCCACAGAGGCAAACTTGTCACCACAAAAGCATGGTTCTGAAAGCTTCCCCACACTCATACAACCATATCTTCTTAAGCATTTATGTATAGCCTGTCTACTTCAAAATGGACTTGAGACAATTATATCAAAGAGAAAAAAAACTAGAAAGAAAGAAAAAGCAAACTAGCAAATAACTTTTGTATCTTTCACATTAAACTTCAGAATGATTGAAACGGCATGCTGCTCCAAAACATGCATGATTTCCACTATTTTCAGTCTCCAATGACTATGTCCTTCAAAGTCACATTAACAGAATGACAGGTTTCTTTCTGGCAGCATAAGGAGAATATTTACCGGCAAACTGCTCCCACGGAACGAGAAACTTAAATTACCCAGTTGTTCTTTGAAAATTTTCCAGTGGAAATATTCCTTCCTTCATACATGTATGAGACTTTTAACCTCCAGGCAGACTGCTCTTCATTTTAGAGGGAAAAATGCCAAGTCAGGAGAAGAATGCATTGATAAATTTGCACTGGATTATATTTATTTCTTTATAGGCTGGTAAAGAAGTGAAATTAGGACCACACTTCATGCATTGAGTACTTACTATGTGTTAGATTCAGTGCCAAAGGCTTTAAGATAAGATCTCATTGGATCCCCAGAGAGGATCTATTATTCTGTTTTTACAGACAAAGATTTTTTTGGAGAGCAAAAGTTTGCACTTTTGATGAATTCCAATATATGCATGTTTTTATTGTGTAGTTCATTTATGTCATTTTAAAGAAATCTTTGCCTAAACCATGCTCACAACAATTTTCTCATACTATTCTCTACAAGTTTTAGGTTCCATATTTAAGTCTATGGTTCATTTAATTAATTTTTAATGGCATGATATAAGGGTAGGATAGAGATTGATTATTTTTCCTTTTTCATTTTTGCATATCGTTTAATTGTTCCAACACCGTTTGTTGAAAACATTATCCTTTCCCCATTGAATTGGAGGGACCCTTTGTTGAAAATCAATTGACTGTGTATATGTGGTCTTCTATTACAAGTTTTAGACAAAATGACCCCCCATGCCAATCATCCTAAAAAAAAAAATTGGTGGAAAGAATTTTTGAGGATAAAGTCCCTTTCCTGTGACGACTAGAAGTTTTTAGCACAAGTCTGTGGTGGGGATATAAACCCAGAAAGACAGAAATGGTCCCTCCCTGCCTTCCATTTTATTGGAAGAGACAGAGAATAACAATTAAATACAGTTTTAAAATTACACATTTGAGTAACTGCATGGAGAAATTCATTAAGTCACTGTGACCTAGAATAACAAGAGGATCTTTTAAAGAGTTAGAATTTAAGCTCAGATTTAAAAGAGAAGAGGGAACTATATTGTTCAATTCCCACCAGTTTAGAACTGGATGAGTTCTCTTGGTGCAAAATTGTGTTTACCCCTGTGTGTGTGTGTGTGTGTGTAGGAATAATATGGATGAAAATGTAATATTAATTGGGTTCAGGAATGAATTCAAACAAACAAAAAACCCTTGGCAGTCAGGAAAGTGAAAGAAAATATAACAAGGAGTAACAAAAAGAGTATATATTTGGGAAAAAATCTTATGCAAATTAGGTAGGAATGGTATGGAGAATGCTATATTAGCAATTTATAGGATAAGGAAAAAGATCATGTCTTGATGAAGACTGAACACTCAGAAATATGAGAACTCTCAAGCCATCTCCTTTAACTAAAGAAATAGCTCACATCAACTGGCTTGTTAAGAGGAAAGAGGCACAAATGTGAAATCTATCTCTAGGGATGAATAAAAATATCGAACTACTGTTTTCATTTACATAAGGAATTCTTTTTAATACTTAGTGACAACTGTGACATTTTAGTCATTGACAAAATATACTGTGTAGGTTGTATTTTGTTAAAGAGATTTAATTTCAGATGCAATTTTGTTAAACAGATGTAATTTCAAATATAAAATTAAAAGGAGACTTGAAAAAATGGAGCAAGAATATTCAGAAAAATTTATATTTATTAAGAGTAATTTTTTAAGTGGTTTTTGTGATTTTGGTTTAGAAGATGTTAGAAAAGGAAAATAAAACAAAATGATTTTTCTCCAGTTAAGGAAAATTAACAGGAGGAACTTCGCAATGATAGATCTTTTCCCTCCCCAAAATTTGCAGGTGTTCCAAATTTTGACAAAAAAAAATTCCAAAATAAAATTCAAAGATATAACTACCATTGATAAACCTGGATCTATCAATTGTGCATTCATTCAACTGACATCTTTTTAGAGTCTACTGAATGCCAGGTGTGTACTTAAAGTGCATGTAATCTACTACTTTTATCTCTATTTTTAGAAGCAAAGCCAAACAAAAAATCCAGCAATACTAACAGCAACAACAAAACAGAAAACTACAATTAACTTCAATAACATGCATTGGAAACAGCATGCAGAGAAATGACCACGTGGCTGAAATTGCTAGAGCATAAAAAAATTAATCAATGATATTTACAAAATAGCTACGAATCAGTATGTCCTTTGTTTCTTACTTCTCATCTTCATAGGAAAGGGACTTTATCCTGAAAAATTCTTTCCACCAAATTTTTTTTTAGGATGATTGGTGGGGGGTGCATTTTGTCTAAAACTTGTAATGAAAGACCACATACACACAGTCAATTGATTTTCAACAAAGGGTCCCTCCAATTCAATGGGGAAAGGATAATGTTTTCAACAAACTGTGTTGGAACAATTAAGAAATGATATGCAAAAATAAAAAAAGGAAAAACAATCAATCTCTATCCTACCGTTATATCATGCCATTAAAAATTAATTAAATGAACCATAGACTTAAATATGGAACCTAAAACTATAAAACTTGTAGAGAATAGTATGAGAAAATTGTTGTGAGCATGGTTTAGGCAAAGATTTCTTTAAAATAACATACACAAATGAACTACACAATAAAAACATGCATATATCGGAATTCATCAAAAGTGCAAACTTTTGCTCTCCAAAAAACATTTAAAAAAATGAAAAAGTAATTACAGACTGAAATCACATATCTGCAGGACACACATCTGACACAGGACTTGTCACCAGAGTGTATGAAGAACTCTTATGACTCAATCATAGCAATATTACAAACAACTCAATTAAAAAGATGAGCAAATGATTTGACTGAGCATTTAAAACAAGAAGATATATGGGTGATAAATATGCATATGAAAAGATGCACAACATAGTTAGTCACTGGAGAATGCAGATTAAAACCACAATGAGATACTACAACAAACTCTAGATTTGCTAAAATGAAAACAATTGATAATACTGTGTGTGGATGCAGTGCAATGGAAGCTCCCAAACTACTGATGGAAAAGCAAAAGGGGAGGGCCACTCGAAAAAGAGTTTGGTGGTTTCCTTAAAAAATAAATACACTTAACATATGATTCAGCAATTCGACCTCTATGCATCTATCCAAGATGATGAAAACAAGTCCATATTAAGACTTGTACTTGAATGTTCATAACAGCTTTATTCACAATCACAAAAAAATGGAAATAACTGGTGATTGGATAAACAAATACAGTAAAATACTATTCAAAAATAAAAGGGAACATATCACTGACACACTCAATAACATGGATGAATCTTCAAAGTATTTTGCTAATTAAAAGAAATCATACACCAAAGACTAAGTACTCTGAGTCTATCTACATGAACTTCCAGAAAAGACACAAATACAGTGTCTGAAAATAGATCAATGGTTGCCAGGGGTCAGAGGGAGGGGAAGGAGGGGACTGATGACAAAGCGGCACAAGAGGACTTTTCAGGGTGATGGGGAGGTTTCCAGTCATGCTTGTGGTGGTGGCTACATGACCGAATACATTTGCCAAAACTCATCAAACTACATCCTTAAAATTGTTCAGTTTTATGATTTAGTAAATTATACTTCAATAAGTCTAACAAAAAAATTTAATAGTACAGGTGTTTGCTGCAGAGTTTAGATACTGATTTAATTTTTCAGATGATAATTCAGGTACAGAATTACTTTTTTTTTTTTTTTTTTTTTTCAGTACGCAGGCCTCTCACTGTTGTGGCCTCCCCCGTTGCGGAGCACAGGCTCTGGACGCATAGGCTCAGCGGCCATGGCTCACGGGCCCAGCCGCTCCGCGGCATGTGGGATCTTCCCACACCAGGGCACGAACCCGTGTCCCCTGCATCGGCAGGTGGACTCTCAACCACTGAGCCACTAGGGAAGCCCCAGAATTACTTGTTTAACTTTAAAATTACAAGCATATTATTTTCACCCCAAATATATATTCCAGAGGAATAGAGCTTAATACATTCTGAGGAAAATGCTGTCATTTGTGGAAACATAAGCATGATCATCTCTACTGTCCTAGGATATTTCCTTTGTGGATATATCTTCTAGTCAGGCAGCTACTGCCAAAGAAAGGAAGGGGATATGAAAGTTAACGCAGCTTCTTTCAGCAATATAGAATACATGGGGGAAAATATTAGCAAGAGTAGGAGTCAGTTCCCTTGAAGTAACGTGGCTCAGATTTATAGTGCAGCTTTAGCACAGGAGGAGGTGGATATGAATACACTGACCACCCAGGATCCAGTCAGACTCACCCCCAGGCAGGGGGAAGGTCAGCAGCAGGGTCACAGGTGAGGACATGAAAGGTGGTACAGGATTCTGTGATGATGTGGGAGGATGAGGACCAATAACAAGGATGGTGAGAAGACTGGTGAGATAACTTCAGGAATGAGATTTAAACAAACAAACAAACAAACAGGAACTTTGCAACGGGAACTTAACAGTCTCTTCAACTAATATCACTGGTGTCCAACTCTTGATGGGTCTGTTCAAAGACCTGGCGTCTCTCGGTTTCTATCTTTAGAGTTCAAGTTCTTGCTCATGACGTCGTGAAAGAAAGAACTATCCTCATCTATGTTAGGGAGAGTCAATCTATCTTTCTCCACCTCTTCGTTTGAGGGGATTCCACTGTGGAAAGCAACCAGCCACCCCAAGAAACTTATGAAATAAGATAGACCAATCCTATCTGAGGATTTTGCTACTAGCCCACTGCCTTGAGAATTTTATCTGAATCACACTCAAATCCTAGATACAATACAAAAGTGCTAGACAGTCAAAATGGACCTCACAATAATCCAATCATGAATCATTAGTAGCCCTTAGACCACTCCCTGGCATCCCCTCTCCACCACAGACATTGTTTTTTGTTATAGACACAATTCCGAGAAGGTCAGTCATCTCTGACCAGGGCTGCAAATGACCAGGGGCTTAGAGTCATTGACACTTAGAGCAAGAAGCATTGGGTATATCAAGAAGTGAGAAAAAGTATGAGTACACAGCAAAAATCTAGTAATACAGTTGAAGACAAAGAACATCCAGATACTCTAAAACATATATTTTTTAATATTCTGCTGACCAGTATAGAATGGTATTATCATTTTAATACCTCTTTAAAAGACTGAATACAAAGTACTAGGTATATCAGATACCTCATGTGAAATAAACTTTGAGGCCCTAATGGAAATGAAACCCAACTAAAATCTAAGAAAGCATTGGTTAGAAAGTTTCCCCATTGCAAGCACAGAAAAAGGACACGTTTCTTCCACCCAAGCCTTTTGTTCCCCCAAACACTCAGTAATGTTTACCTCTTATTCCATTTGACTGCATATTTCAGGCTGATTGCTTGTCGTGGCCTCCTTATTACCTCGCTTAAACTTTTTTTTTTTTTTTTTGCAGTACACAGGCATCTCACTGTTATGGCCTCTCCTGTTGCGGAGCACAGGCTCCGGACGCGCAGGCTCAGTGGCCATGGCTCACGGGCCCAGCCGCTCCGCAGCATGTGGGATCTTCCCAGACCGGGGCACGAACCCGTGTCCCCTGCATCGGCAGGCGGACTCTCAACCACTGCGCCACCTGGGAAGCCCTCGCTTAAAGTTTTTAATTGCATTGTCTTAAAAGTGAACACTATAGCATGTGTGATATTGAGTAATTAGGTAAAAACTAAAATATAAGCTTACAGGTAAGACATTTACATAATTCACTGAGATTGTATAAAACACTATCATATTAGGAATGTACACATTGCTAATTACAAAATTATATTCCATCAACGACCACAAATTGAAGAGTCAGGTTATTTAAGACACTTAACAAGCTGTTAAGTAATTGGGTCTTGGAATGTGTTTGCTAGACACGCTGACTTTGTCTCTGGTGGCTGCCACTGTGTAATTAATGTTCTCTTTTTAGAAAAGCAAAGACAGCAAGATTAGCACTACCTTTGATAGAAGAAGCCATGACACCCATAGCCACCCACAAAAATACAGTCATTTGTGCTTTTTATAAAATGAAATACTTGCTCTAGACTATGCAATAAGTTTTATATGTAAATAGGAAAGTAAAAACATAAGAAGAGCTTTACACACATACACAAATTACCCATTGGCGTTTTAATCTAAAAGTCATGCAAAATTGTTCTTCTTTCTCTTTACTTGGTGTGCTGGAGGATCTTTCACTATTTCTGCTAAGCCAGGAACCTGTTTCATCTATTTTTAGCTGCCAGGTAGAGAATAGATGGTGAATAAAATTTGAGTTAATTTGCAGAGGTGTTTGGAAAGCATTTGAAAAATTACTGGTGATCTCTAGGCTCCAAAATTGGGTCATAAAGCACAAGTCCCCTAATACAGACCTTTTCTCTTTCTGATAGATGTATGAGCACTGGAAGAACTAGCGAATTCTGTGAAAACAATGTTTCTGGACTTTAGTCAAGCATCTGAGAAGTCTGTTCATAGTATCCCGGAATGCCCTTCTAACTCTCATCATTCCTGGTCATTCTTTAAGACCTATCCAGATGTGGCCAACTCTGCAAAGCACACCTTAGTTAATCCAGGTAGAGTCACCAGAAGCTGTTCACTAGTTCCTTAGAACAGATGTTCTCTATGATGTCATTTTATCAGGTGTGCATCACAGTGCTTTTAATAATTTGTTTTAACACCAGCCTCCTCTACTAGAATATGACTAGTAATGTAATATAATGCTTGGCCTGCATTAAGGTTTCAAAAATATTTGTAGACAGCTGTAGCTGAAGTCCTTCAGACAACATCTTAAAAATTTACTAGAGTAACACTAGATATAGATTGATACTTAATGACAACATGGAAACAGTATCTACTATTTCAAATGACAGAGAGTTATCTTACAGTATCCGAATGACTTTTTTATTAACTTGTGATTTGGCTAAGGATAGCTATTACTTGGAAGACAGAAAGAATTCGATGAATTTTCACGATGCTGGAACACTGGGTTAAAGATTAAAAGGTAGAATTTAATCAGGATAAATGAAAAAGTCCTAATCTCAAGTTAAAATATTTTATGGTCCAGGATCAAGACACTGAAGCTTAATACCATAACATGCATAGAAGACTACAAATTAGTGGCGAACAGTCCTAGAGCACCTCTTCTTCATCAGTTTAAGTGCTAAGCATTTTACAGGTATCACTCAGCTCAATACTCTAACATTACAAGGTAGTAATATCAGAATCTGTAAGTAAAAGATGAGGCAGCTGAAACTGGGAGGACGGCTTAGGTAACCTACCTATGGCCACACAAATAGTGTGTGACACAACACAGAGTGAGATCCTTGGTTCTCCAGGTCCAAAGCCTTGATCCACATGCAACACTGATTCTCAATGAAGTCTAAGTGTGACTTGGCCCCTTAAAATATTACAACTTTAAGCCGTGCTAACAGATGTATTATGTCCAGACTAAGAAGGGTGACTGTTCTTCACCACTTTTTGTACATTATAAAATTATGGTTGTCCAAATTACAGCATTTCCAGGATGGTAAAGTATCCAAAAACACAAAAAATGGTTACAACTTTTGAGAAGACTTGGAAGGACATGACCGTCATCTTGAAATATCTGAAGGACTGTCCTTTGCAAATTGGACTTTTCCTTTTTGGCCTGACTCCAGAAGGTGGAACAAGAGCCAACTGGAAAAACTACTTAGCAATTACAAGTGCCCCCAAAGAGAACAGGCTAATTTGTGAAATGCGAAATTCCTCTACATAGGAGAGTGCTCATTTGGAAGGTGCATGACACAAGTTCAGGGAGCTGAACCAGGCCAGCCGATTTGACCAGGTGACCCCAGAGGTGCCTCGCCACCCTAAGTATCTGTAATTCTATATTCACCAATGACCTAGTTAGCAGAACCGATGAAAATGTTAATTATGATTCAAAAACTAAGTTCCAAGTCAGTATTTTTGAAAAATGCATATCAAGTATTTCTTTGAATTACTGAACATGGCTATACTCTCATTGCCTAACCCAGAAAAGGGGAGGGAAATTCATATGAGTCAATAAGCCTGAAGCCAATAAAGATACAGAAGGAGATGGGACAGATGTGTTTGGTGCACATTGTAACAGCTGTTCTCCACAGGCGGTCTAGGGACTCCAGGCATCTCTTTAAAATTCTCCAGGATGCTCACATCACTAAGAGTGATAATAGTATTTATGTGGAAATAATATTTCTACCTCTAAAACAGAACAGTTTGAACCTAAAAAAAAACAAAAAACAACAAAAAAAAAACTAGCAGCCGTTAAGGGAGATCATGACATAGTGACCAAGAACTGAGTAACACCACTGGCTTTTTTTGCCCATTTACAGTGTTATCCATTTTCTGTTTTATTTGAAGGCACATGTTGTTTATATCTGAACACTTGCTCAATCTCTTTTTAAATGTAGAGTCAGTCCCCAAATCAAACATGCTATGATATGTCCTACTTTAATGGTTGAAAAAACAAAGCTAATTAAATTAATGGAAAGTTAAACTACCTTATTTTTTACAGAAGAAAATATAGAAATGTATCTGCATATTTTCCCCCAGGTTAAACACTTATTGTTGGTCTATGAAAGGTCACTCTATGTTTTTTGTATGTTTGTTCTTGTGTTTGTATGTGTTTGCTTTGATCATCCTCTTCTTCATCTTCTATCCTCAATGCAATCCCTATTCCCTCATACTAACTCACCCAAGTTGATTTACCATACATTCTTCTAATTCATTCTCCATATGGTTATCTATTTATATGTGTATCTTTGAAAAAGACACATTGTGTCTTTTAGTTCCGTTTGCCTTTTTTTTCACCTAACATTATGCTTCTGAGTCCTTGTGCCTGTATAGGGACAACTCATTACTTGAGGTCGATGCTGAGTTCTCCATGCACTGTTTTTTCATTCCTTGAGGCATCTCTCTTGCCCTTTGCTACCCAAAATGCTGTGATGGGTGCCTGCAATGCATGGCTCCTTGTGAGCTAGGAGAATGTTTCTGGTAACATCCGCCAGGGTGGACAGGACACTGGACAACACACAGACCGAATTTCACCCAGTTCAATCGCACTGGCTTCTGGAGGGGCTGATCAGCACACACGCCGACCAGGACAGCAGGTGGGATTCCGTTTTCCCTATTCTCGACAGCACTTGATATCATCTGCCTTTTGCCAAACTGACTGGTACAAGGAGATAATCTTTTTATTAAATTGTATTCACAAATTACTAAGAAGAGGTTTTGGTTTCTTCTTTGGCAACCTGTCCAGCTAAATGCTTTTGCCCATTTTTCCACTAGGATAACCTCTCCTTTTTAAGATGTATTTCTATTGCTTCCTTATATATTATAGGTATTAATTCTCTGCTGGTAAATAAACATGTCTTCTCCCAAACTCTCAGATGTAAGAGATTTCATACATCTCTTAAATTACTTCTCCATGTTCTCTTCCACTGAATAGAAATACTAATTCTAATATAGTCTTATAATATCAATTGTTTTCCCTTATGACTTTTGCTTTTTAGGGGGAAAAAAAGGCTGTTCAAGAAAGCTTTTTTATCCTGATGTCATTAAAACATTCTCCAAAAAAAAAAAAAACATTCTCCACATTTTATTCTCCACATTTTATAGGATTTACCTTTCACATTTAGGTATTTATTTATTTATTTATTATTTTTATTTACTTATATTTTTGGCCACACCATGCAGCTTATGGGATTTTAGCTCCCCGACCAGGGATCACATTTAGGTCTCTAAAAGATCAGAAGTTTTATACTCTCTTCCCATCGTAAGAGAAGTTTCCTCGCAAGCTATACTACTTTTACCTTGTATCAAGTTTGCATATATTCATGAGTGTCCTTTCTGGACTCCTCGGAAGCAAAGATCTGTTTTTCTTTTCCTGAACAAGCATACACAGACTTTCTTACTATGAAACTGTTCTTATTACATGGTAAACAAAAGGCCTTACTATTTTAATATACTGAAGATAAGATACTTAATTTTAAAAAGTTCCATTCAATATTCTACAATATTGAATAAAAACATTAAGTTCTTGATAATATTCATACTAGATTAAGGGATACACTGTTAAGTTATCACAAAGACATCCACATATTTTCATTGATAAGGACTCTGTTCACCATATTTCCTGTGAAGTATAAACATTTAGTTTTAATATAAGGGAAAGTTTTATAAGGTTTAAGGTTTCTTTACAACTAAAATCTGATGCCAAGACGTGGTTTTCACATTTCTAAAATAAAATGAATGGACATGATGATGTTGAAGGTCTGTTTAAGCTCTAAATTTTTTATGAGCCTATAAAAATCAGCCAAATAGGGCTTCCCTGGTGGCGCAGTGGTTGAGAATCTGCCTGCTAATGCAGGGGCCACGGGTTCGAGCCCTGGTCTGGGAGGATCCCACATGCCGCGGAGCAACTAGGCCCATGAGCCACAACTACTGAGCCTGCGCGTCTGGAGCCTGTGCTCCGCAACAAGAGAGGCCGTGATAGTGAGAGGCCCGCGCAACGCGATGAAGAGTGACCCCCGCTTGCCACAACTAGAGAAAGCTCTTGCGTGGAAACGAAGACCCAACACAGCAAAAATAAATTAATAAATTAATAAACTCCTACCCCCAACATCTTCTTTTAAAAAAACAAAAAATAAGCCAAATAGAAATTTCAGTGAAAAAGGTAATCTATCTCTATTTCTGGAAAAGTTTCCTAGAAGGTAGGATTTCTCAGGCATTCACCTTCATGCCTTGTCTCAAACATAAGATCATATCTAGACCAACTGAGGGTACAGAAACTTCCTTTGTTCCAAAGTAGGTTGATTAAAAATTAAATAGTGAAAACAACACAGAACTACGAAAATTTATGTTAAATTAATACTTACTAATGTAACATGCTTCAGGACTGAAGATGAACAATTTAATAAAACAAGAGATAAAAGGATTAGACATACCTCATCAAACCAAATCTGTATTTCTAAAATGGTATTGTACAAATGCGTTCTTATGAATCAAATTTACGTAGAGACAAAAAGGCACCCTTCTATGTCTAAACATTATAGAATATTTATTGAAATATTTCTTTGTGAGATCTCAGGGGGAAATAGTACATCATTTTTAATACATATCATTATTTCAAAAATATGATATGTAATATCACTTAATACTGGTAACTTATAATTACGCCAGTTTTCCCCTCAGACAAAACTGAGTTTCTTCAGGTATTTTAGAGGAAATCTATAGTAACTTTCAAAAATGTAAGAAGTTTTACTTAGGGGCATTAAAATAACTATTTCATTATCACAATTTTAAAATGAGGCAACATTACACACTCTCCAGGTTGGCTGAAATAAAGACAGATAATCACAAATGCTGCCTGGGATGTGGAAAAACTATAATATTCATACATGGCTGGTGGGAACGTAAAATGATACAGCCACTTTGAAAAAGTGTGGCAGTTTCTTAAAAGTTAAACACAAACTCATCATACCCAGAAATTATACTCCTAAGGATACATCCACGAAAAATGAAAATGTATGTCCTCATAAAGACTTGGATGTAAATGTTCATAGAAGGATTATTCCCAATGGCCCAACACTGGAAACAATACCAAAGTCCACCAACTGGGAAATGGGTAAACAAAATGTGGAATATCAACACAATGGAATACTACTCAGCAGTTAACAGGAATGAACTACTGATGCATGCTAAGACGTGCATGACTCTCAAAACCATTATGAAAAATGAAAAAGCCAGAGGCACAAGATGATATATTTAGGATGTCATTTTAATATGAAATGTTTACACAAGGCAAAGCTGTAGAGTCAGAAAGCAGATTAGTAGTTGCCTGAAGCTGAGATTGGGAACAGGGATTAACTGGAAAAGGACATAAAAGTTTTCAGGGTAAGGGAGATTCTAAAACTGGACTGTGGTAGGGAAGCCCTTCCAAGAATGGGGGTGTGACAAACATCAGGAACCCTTTCTCCAATGAAACAAACTGGTAAGAATGATTTTTTTTAAAAAAAACAAGCAATCATTTAAAATCTCTGGATATTATCTTAAGGTCATGTAACAAAGGGAGAAATTTTTACATAAGACAGTCAACTAAATCTTGGTATGAAGAGAACCTGTGGCATTGGAACCATCGCAGACTCCCCTCCTTGCCCTTCAATGGAATGGAAGCTCTACTCTGGGTGGCTAGGCCAAGAAGACAGGGCTCCCCCTCTCACCACCTCCGAGTCTAGGACTGTAGTTTCTTCTCAGGAAGGGCAAACTACCAGCATTACTTATCTATCCCCTGCAGCTCCATCTCGCAGAAGCTCTGTTTCAGGCAATGTGACCGAGAGGTCTGGGGCACTCTTTCTCCACCCAGCCCAATGTGTATGAGGAAAGCTCTATCCCAGCTGCAGCAAGCTGGCTCTGATTGGTCTCACCCCATCTTGCTTGTAAGGAGATGGTTCCGTGCTGGGAGAGGAAAGCTGAGACCAGGAATTATCATCCCAGCTCAGCGCTCTGCTCATAGAGCAGGAGTGTCACTCCAAAGAAGTGGGCCACTGTCCTGGTCCCAACTCCAGAGCAGTGGGGCAGATGTTCTGCAGAAAGGGAGATGCAAGAAAGAACAGAGAGGGCTTCCCTGGTGGCACAGTGGTTGAGAGTCCGCCTGCCGATGCAGGGGACACAGGTTCGTGCCCCGGTCCGGGAAGATCCCACATGCCGCGGAGCGGCTGGGCCCATGAGCCATGGCCGCTGAGCCTGCACGTCCGGAGCCTGTGCTCCGAAACGGGAGAGGCCACAACAGTGAGAGGCCCGCCTACTGCAAAAAAAAAAAAAAAAAGAAAGAAAGAAAGAACAGAGAGCACCAGTCCGCTCCCTGATGGGATTGAATGTATTAGAAACAGAGCACGGGGAAGTTCAAGCCTAAGGGTATACTGAAAACAAAGATCATCTTGGTGATAGGCATTTAAGAGAAAGCTGGCAGCTCCATGATAGCAATAAATGAAGTGGCAGACCAGCTAGAAGTTTACCAGAGAAAATCCAGGAAACAGACAGCTATGCAGACAGCTCCTGGGGATGGAGCAAATCTCAAAGACTCAGGAGATCAAGGAAAGAGACAGGGAAAGACAGCCTGGCTAAACCAAAGTCAACCATGGAATGAAGGAAGGCAGTAAGGGAGACTGTGTGTATGCCTAAGGGTGTACCCTCTGAGGAGCAACATCAGGTGATGACCAGGGAAAACAGATCTCACTGAACTAGTCCACCAAAGTCACTAAAAATTTAAGGAAGCAAACAATGGAAACAAGCCCAGGCATGCGTGTCAGAGGAGGAATCGAATCAGTATTTAGAATTGTTGCAATGTATTAATACTATCTATATTATCTAAAATGTCAAGGTTTCAACCAAAATGTGATGAGACGTACAAAGAAGTAGGAAAGCAGGACCCATAAAAAGGACAACAAAAGGAGACATATGAAACTGCTGTTGAAAGGGGCACAGGTGGTAGATTTAGCAGACAAAGATTTCCAAGCAGCTGTTGCAAACATGTCCACAGAACTAAAGGAAACCAGACGAGACCTGCAAGATGGCGGAGGAGTAAGATGTGGAGATCACCTTCCTCCCCACAAATACATCAATACATCTACATATGGAACTGTGCCTACAGGACATCTACTGAATGCTAGTAGGGGACCTTAGACTTCCAAAAAGGTGAGAAAATCCCCACATAACTGGGTAGGGGAAAAGAAAAAGAAAAAACAGAGACAAAGGAATCAGGATGGGACCTGCCCCTCTAGGAGGGAGCTGTGAAGGAGGAAAAGTTTCCACACAGTAGGAAGCCCCTTCACTGGTGGAGACGGGGCGGGGGAGCTTCGGAGCCGCAGAGGAGAGCACAGCAACAGGGGTGCAGAGGGCAAAGCGGAGAGATTCCCGCACAGAGGATCGGTACTGACCGGCACTCACCAGCCCGAGAGGCTTGTCTGCTCACTGGCTGGGGCAGGTGGGGCTGGGAGCTGAGGCTCGGGCTTCGGTCGGAGCGCAGGGAGAGGTCTGGGGTTGGCTGTGTGAACACAGCCTGAAGGGGGCTAGCGCGCCACAGCTAGCTGGGAGGGAGTCTGGGAAAAAACCTGGGCCCGCCGGAGAGGCAGGAGAGCTTTGTTGCAGGATGCACAAGGACAGGCGTGGGCATGCCATAAGAGCTTCCCGCTCCATGCACTCACAGACGGCAGGGCAATGCCTACGTGAACACGAGCACAAGATGCGGCTGTGATCTTGGACCCCAGAGGCTGCCACTGCTCTCGCCAAGGGTCCTGTGTGGAAGGCAGGTCCCTGCCCACACCTTCCCAGCAGCCCACGCAGCCAGCCACAGCCAAGGGTCCCACACACCAGGGCCAACTTTCCGGAGAGAACTCACGATGCACCTCGGGCTCTTGCAACTTCACGCCGGCCTCTGCCCTGAGCAGGCACTCCCCGCACATCCCAATTATGACTGCCGTTTCCTTCCCTCCCCCCAGGCCTGAGGGAGCCAGTGAGCCCTAATCAGCCACTGCTCTCGCCCCCTCTTGCCTGGGCAGGGAACAGACGCCTGAGGGTGGCCCACACGCACAGGCAGGGCAGAAACCAAAGCTGAACCCCAGGGGAAATGCGAACAAAGAAGAGAAAGATAAATATCCCTGTGTAACTGCAGGAGCATTGGATTGATCGCCCTCAATTGGCTGGGTAAACCCCGCACCTGTGGAACACCTGAATAGAAAACAAGTATGCCCACAATTGAGGGTGGGGACACTGGGGGCAACTATGGGCTTTGGGGGCCAGGACACGCAGGACTAAGGCCAGGTCAGAGTCTGAGCTGCCCCACAGAGCCCACAGCAGGTGCAGGGACCTACCCAGAAGGACTGGAGGACTTCCTGGGGAGGCAGCAACTGCCTGTGGCTCACTGTGGGGGCCAGGACACTGACAGCTGAGGCCACAGGACGACATCGCTCCATTTTTTTTTTTTGGTTCTGTTGTTCTTTTTTAGTATTATTATTTTACTTTTACTTTTTTATTTACTTTTCATTCTTTTATTTTTAATATATATTTTATTTTATTTACTTTCCTAATTCTACTGCACTTTTTCATTATATTGTGATTTTTCCTGGTGTTTGATTTTTTCCCTTGTTTTTCTCTGTTTTCACTTTATTTTTAACTATATTTTATACTTTTTTATTTTTACCTTTCTTAATTTTTTTCCTTTTGTTTTCATCTTTCTTTTGTCATCACATTTTTCTTTGATCGTTTTTGTGTATTAGTTTTATGCTTTCATTGCCTTTTTTAGTTTGCTTTCTGCATTTGATTTGTTTCTGGTTTTATTTTTTGTTACTTTAGTTTTTAGTGTTTGTTTTCGTTTTTGGATTTGTTTATTGGTTTGGTTGCTCTCTTCTTTGTTTTCTCTTTTTCTTCTTTTTGTAAGTGCATGTATTTATGTTTCTTTGTGTGATTCTGTCTGTTTAGTTTTGCTTTAACCATTTCTGTTGGGGTTTTGTCTGTTTGTTTGTTTGGGTTCTTTTTTTGTTCTGTTTTGTTTTATTTTTTCTTATTACTTTTCCTCCATGCCATGTGGCTTGCAGGGTCTTGGTGCTCTGGCCCAGGGTCAGGCCTGAGCCTCTGAGGTGGGAGAGGAGAGTCCAGGATGTCAGACCACCAGAGAACTCCTGACCCCATGCAATATTAATCAGTGAGAGATCTCCCAAAGGTCACCATCTCAACACTAACACCCGGTTCCACCAACGGCCAACAAGCTGTAGTGCTGGACGCCTCATGCCAAACAACTAGCAAGAAAGGAACACAACCCCACCTGTTAGCATACAGGCTACCTAAAGTCATACTAAGCTCACAGTCACCCCAAAACACACCACTGGATTCAGCCCTGCCCATCAGAGGAACAAGATCCAGCTCTACCCACCAGAACACAGGCTCCAGTCCCCTCCACCAGGAAGCCTACACAAGCCACTGGACAAACCTCACCCAATGGGGACCTAAAACAGAAGTAAGAGGAACTATGACCCTGCAGCCTGCAGAAAGGACCCCAAACACAGTAAGTTAAACAAAATGAGAAGACAGAGAAATATGCAGCAGATGAAGGAGCGAGGTAAAAACCAACAAGACCAACAAATGAAGAGGAGACAGGCAGTTTACCTGAAACAGAATTCAGAGTAATGATAGTAAAGATGATCCAAAATCTCAGAAATAGAATGGAGAAAATACAAGAAACGCTTAAAAAGGAACTAGAAGAACTAAAGAGCAAACAAACAGTGATGGACAACACAATAACTGAAATTAAAAATACTCTAGAAGGAATCAATAGCAGAATAACTGAGGCAGAAGAATGGATAAGTGAGCTGGAATATAGAATGTTGGAAGTAACTGCCACGGAGCAGGATAAAGAAAAAAGAATGAAAAGAATTGAGGACAGTCTCAGAGACCTCTGGGACAACATTAAACGCACCAACATTCGAATTATAGGGGTCCCAGAAGAAGAGAAAAAGTCTGAGAAAATATTTGAAGGGATTATAGTGGAAAACTTCCCTAACATGGGAAAGGAAATGGTCAATCAAGTCCAGGAGGCACAGAAGGTCCCATACAGGATAAATCCAAGGAGAAACACACCGAGACACATATTAATCAAACTATTAAAAGTTAAATACAAAGAAAAAATATTAAAAGCAGCAAGGGAAAAGTAACAAATAACATACAAGGAAATTCCCATAAGGTTATCAGCTGATTTTTCAGCAGAAACTCTGCAAGCCAGAAGTGAGTGTAAATATTTATGCACCCAACATAGGTGCACCTCAATACATAAGTCAAATGCTAACAGCCATAAAAGGGGAAATCAACAGTAATACAATAACAGTAGGGGACTTTAACACCCCACTTACACCAATGGACAGATTACCCAAAATGAAAATAAATAAGGAAACACAAGCTTTAAATGACACATTAAACCAGATGGACTTAATTGATATTTGTAGGACTTTCCATCCAAAAACAACAGAAAACACTTTCTTCTCAAGTGCACACGGAACATTCTCCAGGATAGAACACAGCCTGAGTCACAAATTATGCCTAGGTAAATTTAAGAAAATTGAAATCATATCAAGCACCTTTTCTGACCACAATGATATGAGAGTAGATATCAATTACAGGGGGAAAAAACTGTAAAAATTACGAACACATGGAGGCTAAACAACACACTACTAAATAACCAAGAGATCACTGAAGAAATAAAAGAGGAAATCAAAAAATACCTAGATATCTTTGTCTGGTTTTGGCACCACTATTTACAATGGCCAGAACATGGAAGCAACCTAAATGTCCATCAACAGATGAATGGATAAAGAAGATGTGGCACATATATACAATGGAATATTACTCAGCCATAAAGAGAAACAAAATTGAGTTATTTGTAGTGAGGTGTATGGACCTAGAGTCTGTCACACAGAATGAAGTCAGAAAGAGAAAAACAAATACCATATGCTAACACATAAATATGGAATCTAGAAAAATGGTACTGATGAACCTAGTGGTAGGGCAGGAATAAAGATGCAGGTGTTGAGAATGGACTTGAGGACACAGCGGGGAAGAGGAGGCTGGGACATAGTGAGAGAGTAACATTGACATACATACATTACCAAATGTAAAATGGATGGCTGGTTGGAAGCTGCTGCATAGCACAGGGATATCAGTTCGGTGCTTTGTGACCATCTAGAGGGGTGGGAGGGAGGTTCAAGAGGGAGGGGATATGGGGATATGTGTGTGAATATAGCTGATTCACTCTGTTGTACAGCAGAAACTAACACAACATTGTGAAGTAATTATATTCCAGTAAAGATGTATAAAGAAAGAAAAGAACTAAAGAAAATATTGAAAGAATACAAGGAATGTATGAACAATGACTAATCAAACACAGAATATCAATAAGAACCAAGTGGAAATTCTGGAGTTGAAAAGTACAATAACTGAAATGAAAAATTCACTACAGGGGATCCATGGTAGATCTGAGCTGGCAATAGAAAGATGCAGAAAACTCGAAGATGGACCAATAGAAAATATGCAACCTGAAGATCAGAGAAAAAAGAACAAAATTGAACATAGCTCAGAGAAATGTGGAACACTATTATGTATTCTATGATACATGTAAAAGAAGTACCAGAAGGACAAGAGAGATAGAAACAGAAAAACTCTTATAAATAATAATTGTAAACGTCCTAAATTCAATGGAAAACATTAATCTATACACCCAAGAAGCCCAATAAACTTCAAGTAGAATAAACACAGAGATTCACATCCAGACACACCATGGTTAAAATGTTAAAAAAAGTCAATGAGAAATCTTGAAAGCAGCAAAAGAAAAATGACTCCTCATTTCAAGGGAATACCAATAAAATTCACAGTTGACTTCTCACCTGAAACAATGGGCATAAGAAAGCAGTGGGATGAAATATTCAAAGTACTGAAAGGAAAATAAACTGTCAGCCAAGAATCTTATAGTCAGCAAAACTATCTTTCAAAAATGAAGGTGAGATAAATAAATTCTTAAATAAACAAAAATAAGAGATTATTGCTAGCACATCCATCTTATGGGAAGTACTAAGGAAAGTTCTTCAGGCTGAAAGCATATGACACCAGACATTAATTCAAATCAACATGAAGAAACAAAGAGCACCATTCAAGGTAATTACGTATTTAGTGTAAATGTTTATTTCTTCCCCTTTCTTCTCTTAACTGATTTTAAAAACAACTGCATAAAATAATACGTGTATATCATTATAGTATTGCTCCTGTCATATATATAAATGTATTTGACAAAAATGGCACAAAGGAAATAAATGGGAAGAAAGCATCATTAGAGTAAGGAATGACACCAGATGATAAATAGAATATGCAGAAACAAATGAAGAGAATTATTTTTTTTTTTGCGGTACACGGGCCTCTCACTGTTGTGGCCTCTCCCGTTGCGGAGCACAGACTCCGGACGCACAGGCTCAGTGGCCATGGCTCACAGGCCTAGCCATTCCGTGGCATGTGGGATCTTCCTGGACCAGGGCATGAACCCGTGTCCCTTGCATCGGCAGGCAGACTCTCATCCACTGCACCACCAGGGAAGCCCGAGAATTATTTTTTTTTTAATTCTGTAAATACATTCTTTTTCTCTTTTCCTGTCTCATTTTCTTTTAAAAACATAAAGTTTTACAATGAATAATTATAACAATACGTTTTTGGTTTTGTAATGGAACACAGGTATTTGTCATAATATAACAATAAAAGCACAAAAAAAGTGGGAAGAAGAAAATAAGCTATATGAGGATAACTTTTCCATAGCTCCCTGGAATTAATTTAGTATAAATCTGGTAAGTTAATATGCATATTTAGGCCCTAAAGCAACCACAGTTGGCCCTCCGTATCCATGGATTCCACATCAGTAGATTCAACCAACCGTATTGAAAATATTCAGGAAAAAAATTTCAGAAAGTTCCCAAAGCAAAACTTGAATTTGCTGTGCACTGGTAAACATTTACATAGTATTTACATTGTATAAGGTATTGTAAGTAACCTAGAGATGACAAAGTGTATGGGAGGATGTTCATAGGCTATATGCAAGTCCCACTTTACATGAGGCACTTGAACATCTGAGAATTTTGGTATCCTGGAACCAATCCCTTGTGGAACAACTGCACAAGAAAATCACTAAAAACACGTAGTAAAAAATGTATTAAAAGATTTAAAATATTATACTAGAAAATATTCACTCAATGCAAGAGAAAACAAGAAAGAGGAACAAAAAAGACATGAGGCATATAGAAAACAAAAAGAATGACAGATATAAATTCAATTATTGCAAATATTAAATGTATATGAATTAAATAATCCAATCAAAAGCATAGATCATCATACTGAAACAAACAAACAAAAAGCACAAAAAACACAAGATCAAAGTATATGCTATCCAGAGGAGACACCCTTTAGATTAAAAGATATAAACAGATTAAAAACAAATGGATGGGAAAAGACACTGTACAAATAGAAGAAAAAAAGGAGGAGAGAGAGAGAAAACTGGAATGGCTATCCTCATACTAGACAAAATAAACTTTAAACAAACATGTCACTACAGATAAAGAGGGACATTTTTAATAATAAAAGGGTCAGTCCATCCAGAGGATATAAAATTTCTGTACATACAATGCAATAAACTATTGAGCCCCAAAATACACAAAGTAAAAACTGATAGATTTAAAGGGAGACAAAGAAAATTCAACACTATTAGTTGGAGATTTAAGTATTCCATTTATAGTAATGTATAGAAAAACGTGATAGAAATATAGATCAGTGGAATAGAATTGAAAGTCTAGAAATAAACTTGTACCCTTATGGTTAGCACTGGAATTCTTCCCCTTTGTGTTGGGTACAGACTTTCTTAAAACATTTCAGTCTGAGCCCATAACTTTCTAGTTATATTAGGTTATTGAAAACAGTGTCTTTCAGATTAAGACTTGATTCTATCCATTTGTGTAAAACCTTCACTTGGAATCAAATATCTTCCTTCTTCCAATGAGGTCTAGACTTGAGGCTTTTAGTGATTTTGAGTGGATAGGGGTGAAGTCCATCTTCTTATACCCGATCTTTCTCCTTGGGTATTAACCAGGGATAGGGAAAGAGAAGGTGTTTGTTTATGAAGCTGTCATTGAAAGTGGGTAATTATTTGTAAACACAATGAAACCCAGTTCTCCTAAAGCCAAGTTCTCTGCTGAGTTTATAATTAACCTCTGTATCCAAAACTTTATTCCCTTTCTTGTTCCTCACCTGTTTTCTCTCAAGATTGAGGAGTATCAAAGAAAACAGAGGATTGAAACCAAGCAGGTCCCTGTAGGGCCCTCCCAGGTACAAAAGCCTTTCTGTGTCCCTCATTTCTTGTTTGCAGACCTTCCCTAAGTTCTAAAGGGCAAATTCAAACAGTTACTAATCAGGGAAGTGAGGGAACACAGAAACAAAAGAAAAGCAGTCAAGAAACAATAATGCAGCATAAAGCAGAGGCCTAGTTCCTCCACAGGGGATAAACATAACAATCTGAAACATATCTCTCAGTTCTTCTGCAGGAACCAAGGCCCCCACCCAGGTGGAGGATGGTAACTTCAGGCTGAGCACAAGCATGTGGACCTCAGACTGGTTGGAACAAGAAGGCTGATGATTGAGATTCCTGGAGCACCACCCTGTTACCTCACCACCAACCAATCAGAAGAAAGGCACACACCCTGCAGCCCTCCCCCCAAAATTTGCCTTTAAAAACTCTTGCCTGAAAACCATTGGAGAGTTCAGGTCTTTTGAGCATGAGCCGCCCATAGTCCTTGCTTGGCCCTCGCAATAAACCTTTCTCTGCACAAGACTCCAAGGTGTCAGTTTGTTTGGCCTCACTGTGTGTCAGCCACACGAACTTGGGTTTGACAACAACAAGAACAATTCTACCACGGAATTCCAATCATAGTGAAAAGATGGATATCCCCCTTGTGCTGGTTATCATGGCACACCCAGCAACTTGAGAAATATCGTTGTGAGAGCTGGTGGAGGCTGAGAAAGCATAAGGGACATGGTGCCAGGCAGCACTCCCTGGGAATGACTTGTGAAACCCAGGTACCTTGTTAGTCCAATATCCGGCTGACAGAATCAGGCTCATGCTTCTGCTGCACACAACTCTGTCTTATGCTTTCGTAGCCCCCAATCTCATCTATCTTCCTTTCCCAACTCTCAGGCCTTTGGCTACAATGGGATCAATCTTCTCTACCTTCAAGGAACCATACCCTCACCAGAAAAAGAGAACTTTATCCTTTCTTTATCTGGTTGTACCTAGTACCATATTTTTCCATTTTTTTTTAGCCCCAGTGGAACCAGAGCAGCACCACAGGCTCACAGATACAGAGCCATGAGCAGGGCAGCTGTTTCCTCTTCTTGAAAGTACTCATAAACTTCCCAATGGATTCTCTGAGGAATTCACATCTTGGGACTTTGGGCAGTAGGAAATAGATAAGCACTTTTCCCTTCCACTTCACGGGGATGTAAAATGCATGGATAGTCTCCTTTTTTCTTCTTAGTCCCAATCCTGTGTACCATCTCTGCAGTCCTCCTGCTACTCTGGAAGAGGAGAGGTGACAAATCAGGATTCTCTCCCAAGAGAGGCTAAGTTCTCAATGGTTGCAGTTTCTGTGCACTCTATGCACTGAAGTTTGAAAGACAGGTCAGGAAAGTTAAATATTTTACTGTTTTAAGTAGGTGGTAGTTGAAGAGAAGGTAAGATGAAATGGCCCAGAAAGTACGTGAATAGTGGCAAGAGGATCAGGGTAGAATTACGGGCATTGTAATATTTAAGGGAAAGATGGAAGAAAATGAACCAGTGCTTGAAATGAGAAGAATTTTCAAGAAAATTCAGGATGAAAACAGTTTCCTAAATGTGCAGCCCACAGTATTAGATGCTGTGAACATGTCAATAGGTTAAGAAACAAAAAGAGGCTATTATTTGGGCAGCCTGGAGATCATGAGCCTTTAGAGCAGTTTTAATGTCATATTGTGGGCAGAAGATTGAGCCAAGAGGTTGAAAGATCAATAGGAAATGAGGAATTAGAGGCAAAGAGTGTACAGCACCCTTTCAAGACATTTGGTGGTAACAGCAAGGGAAAGATAGCTTGAAAAGAAAAAATCAAAGATTTTTTTTCCCCTATAAATATAGGATGGAGGCAATGATTTGGGCACGTTTTTAGGCAAAGAATATGGAGCAATAGAAAGAGTGTTATTAAAAATTTGAGGAAGAATAAGTTATGAAGCAAGATTCAGAAGAATATGGACAGGAAAGAGTGTGGAGGAGTGTGATTAAATGTTGTCTTTAAAAAGGAGAAGGGACCACCCCTGAGAAAGGGGTAATGACTGGATAGAAGATGAGAAATTGGAGTCTTAAGGTCACCTCCTAAGCAGGAAGGAAACAAGAGAGCAGGAAGCTTGGGGGAGGGAGGAGATGCAGGGGCAGAAATGGAGCTCACCAGGGCCTTGTTTATTATGTACTGAAATAATTCCACAGGCGCTTTAAGAGTTGAGACTGGGAGGATGGAACTTTCATTATTTCTGAAGGGATGTCAGGGATAATACATCTCTATTATTAACTTCTACAGTTCTCCAAATTCTTTTTCAGAATCACCACAATTCAACCACATCTCAACACGGTTAATATGCTCATCTTATTTCTAACATTCATTTCTTTTCCTGTTTCTATGACTGTACTTTAGTAAATCAGCTCTTGACATTCCTCACAGGAAAGAGCTTGCTTTCTCTTCTTATAAGGTAGATAGGCTATTTTTTTAACCCCTTGTTTTCAGGTCCCTTTTCGGTCTTGCCTTGCAGATCTCCTGTCCGGGACCTGGAGCCTCTCTGGGTTCTGCCAGCAGATCAGCAGATCAGCTCCCAGTTTCCAGCCCTCCCTCATCCTGGATGCCAGCTTTTCTGCAAGCATTCTGAATTTCTCTGTCCTCTACTTGATGTCATAAATCAAAGCTCTTCTGCTAATTTGCGGTCTTCTAGAACTGTGTTCAAATTCTTCATGTTCTGAGGACATGAAGAACACAGCATCACTAGTTTAATCCCCATTCATTCATGTTTCTACTATCACCTTAATGGAGTTTAAAGGAGATGAAAGAAAAATGAGAAAAACCTGCCCCTTCAATGAACACTACAAACGATCCTTTGATACATAATCAATTTAGCATGTATATTACACTTCCAATGGAAATTACACACACACACACACACACACACACACACACACACAACTCTTTATAAGTTGGCTATAGACTCTTTTATAGCTGTAACTACTGCCAATCTCAAATCTACTCTTGCCCCAGGATCATTCTACAGGAAATATCAGCTTTGCCTTCCCCTTCTTCCCCTTCTGGGATGAAATATCTATTAAAGTAGGAAGTAATTTTTGTGAAGGGGCATACTGCTTTGCTATCTCCATCTAGATAGTGGTTATAGCAGAGATTTCCTGTCCTCAGTAATTATGGAGACAAAACTTTTACTAGAAAGGGAATATAGACTTGGGGTGGAGGAAGTTGTGCCAATGACTGATATCCACTAATAAGAGGCAGTGATGACAGCGCAGGCAACTGTCAGTGAGTATTTCTACCCCCTCTTGATTATATCCCACCCTCCAGTACAACTTGGCAAGCCACCTCTACTGCCTGAAAACGTGGAACTCTCTTAAACAAAATCAGGTCCAATGTTCGAGTTTGGAAGATACTTCTGAAACGTTATAAAGTGTGTCATCTTAGCAACCAGCTGGAGTGCATCCACTTGGAGCAAATCTATTTATCAATCCACGCAGAGAGCAAGCTGAAGACTTGCACCCTGGTGCTGAATGGAGCATGAAGAAAGAGCAGTGGAGACCGCATAAACAGTAAGCAATGACCTTCCGCTTAGAAGTTGGAGGCAATTCCTCACATGGACTTTTATGCATTTAGAATTTATTTCTCGGAGTTCCAAGGTGCAGGCGGACTGTCCTAGGAATAAATAGTATCATGATCTAGAAAACCATGGGGAAAAAAAGGGATACCAGCAGAAAAAGGAGTCACTACCTCAAACAGATGGGAATCAGAATAAAGAGACAGCCATTTAATTTCGTAGCTGTAAAGTTTATAGGGAAGGACACTGGGCCCCGAGAAGAAATACATAGAAGGATATAGGCTAATCTGCTTGAGAAAAGTAGTACCTGAGAACAAGGCATCAGTAAAATCTAATGTAAAGAACTGGTCTCCAGAGTCTTTGATTTTAATGAGAAAAGATAATAGCCTCTCTAGCTCTCTCTCTCTCTCTCTCTCTCTCTCTCTCTCTCTCTCTCTCTCTTTTAATTCAAACGAATTCACTTCAGACTTTTTAAAGTTTTGTGAATGTATTCTGAGAACTTTAGATTAGATGAGGGGGTAGCGTTTGTCCCCTCCTGGAGATTAATGGCTACAGCACACTAATGTCCAGGTCTGGCTACAGCACATCTCTTCTCTATGGCTCTGTAAAGAATATGCACACGGTTCTTTAAAAAACTAAACATAGAGCTACCATAGGATCCAGCAATGCGACTCCTGGGCACATACCCAGAAAAGATGAAAACTCTAATTCGAAAAGGTATTTGCACCCCAATATTCATAGCAGCACTATTCACAATAGCCAAGACATGGAAGCAACCTAAACGTCCATTGACAGATGAATGGATAAAGATGTGGTACAGGGCTTCCCTGGTGGTGCAGTGGTTAAGTGTCCGCCGGCCGATGCAGGGGACACGGGTTCATGCCCCGGTCCGGGAAAATCCCACATGCCGCGGAGTGGCTGGGCCCGTGAGCCACGGCCGCTGAGCCTGCGCGTCCGGAGCCTGTGCTCCGCAACGAGAGAGTCCACAACAGTGGGAGGCCCGCGTACCGCAAAAAAAAAAAAACAAACAAACAAAAAAAAAAACAGATGTGGTACATATATACAATATTACTCAGCCATAAAAAAGAATGAAGTAATGCCATTTGCAGCAACATGGATGGACCTAGAGATGATCAGACTAAGTGAAGTAAGTCAGAGGAAGGCAAATATGATATCACTTATATGTGGAATCTAAAATATAGTATAAACGAACGTATTTACAAAACAGAAATTGACTTACAGTTATAGAAAACAAACTTATGGTTACCAAAAAGGAAAGGGGGGAGGGATAAATTGGGAGTATAGGATTAACAGATGCACACTACTGTATATAAAATAGATAAACAACAAGGATTTACTGTATAGCACAGGGAACTATAATATCTTATAATAAACTACAATGGAAAATAATTGAAAAAAAGAATATAGATATATACATATATATGTATAACCAAATCACTTTGCTGTATACCTGAAACTAACACAATATTGTAAATCAACTATACTTCAGTAAAAAAAAAATAATAATAATAATAGTAAAAAAAAAACTTTTAAAAAAGGATGCTTCCAGACTGATCCATTTCCAAAAGTTCTGCCAAGGACTCTCTCACTAGAGAATCCAGTTCCTCGGAAAGCTATCAACACTAATTTTTGGCATTTTATATTATGTTTCCTAATCTTTTATTTTTGCCTCAATTCTACTGTCACTTTAAAAATTAGCAAGAAGCGCTAGCATTAGTCTAAGGTATAACTGGTATTCTAGCAATACACTGGATGCCTTCATTCTCTTCGTTAGCTCTGCATACGTCCTTAAATTTGCTGAATTCCCGTTTAGTTCTTCAGTTCTACAAAGTCCATTTGAATTATAAACATGTTCCCTGGAAAAAAGTCGTTAACTGCACACCAACCATCCCTATAACTGAACAGAACATGGGTGCCGACTACTCTCTTTCCAGTAACCCCCATTTTGCAAAAGGTTACTTTCTTATTGCTTTTTAAGAAGAAAACACTTCCATGATCTATGACAATTTAAATATCCTGGTTTTGCCCAATCATTTCCACTGGAACTGAAAAGAAAGATTTGAGAAATCAGAGACAGCACATCATCTCAGTACAAACTATCGTAATCAGTGGCTTTCAAAGAGGGCGATTCTTCCTCCAAGGAGTATCTGGCAATGTCTGTAGACGTTTTTGACTGTCAAAACTGGGTGAGGGGCTTCCCTCGTGGCGCAGTGGTTGACAGTCCGCCTGCCGATGCAGGGGACACGGGTTCGTGCCCCGGTCCGGGAGGATCCCACATGCCCTGGAGCGGCTGGGCCCGTGAGCCGTGGCCGCTGAGCCTGCGCGTCCGGAGCCTGTGCTCCGCAATGGGAGAGGCCACAACAGTGAGAGGCCCACGTACCGCAAAAAAAAAAAAAAAAAAACTGAGTGAGGAGGTGCTACATAGTCATCTAGTGGATAGAGGCCAGCGACGGGACTACACATCCTACTATGTACAGGACACCACACACGACAGTGATGCCCAAATTGTCAGTTGTGCCAGGGGTGAGAGCCTTGATCTGAATTCTTGCTACTCCGAGTACTGTCCTCATACCAGCAGCTTTGAGCTCTTCTAGAAGCTTCTTAGAAACTTGAGTCCCACCACAAGACCTACTCAATCAATCTACATTTAGAAACTTGAGTCCCGCCACAAGACCTACTCAATCAATCTACATTAGCAAGATCACCAGGTGATTCACATGGACTGTTAAGTTTGAGAAGCACTGATTATACAACACTTAGTCAATCCTTAAGTGTTATAAAAGATCAGCTGTCTCATAGCCCAAAAGAATACCCTTAACTTAAATAATAGGCTCACTGCTACAGCATCTTGTCTTTAATACAATATTACCCTTACTACCACTAGTTCCACTGGATATCAGTCATTGTTACATACACAAAAAAATCCATTGCTCAATAATATGGAAAATTCTATGTAGAGCAAACTTAAATGTATTGAAATCTCTAATAGGCTAATGTACCTTAATAATCTCCAAGAGAGAGCTATCATATGTACTATTTCCCCAAATTACTTAACCATAGGATCTATTTTTCCTCAGAGCATTTAAGAGGCTTAAGGTTTCACAGAACACATTTTCCTTTTCTCAGCATGGAAACTAAAGAGAAACTGATTAAAGTTCAGATCTCTCTCAATAGAGTCTTGAATGGGTTATTACCTATGATACTACATGTTGCTTCAACAAAAGACAAAACCCAAGGCCTGCCTTGAGAGTGAAGAATCTCCTGGGTACCACTGCATATTGAAAGGAAAAACAAACTTTAGGCCTGAAGATGAAATCTCCTTGTTCAGAAATCATATTAAAAAGGTACATGCTTTCCTCATACTATCTGACTGCTCTAGTGATATAACACTTTCTTCAGAATGTCACAGTAAAACAAAACCAAAATCATTTCATAAGCAATTCTTTGGAACAAATTGCAAAATAGAAGGGAAAAGACATAAGTAATTCAAGGCCAATGGTGACTTTATTATGCACATAAATTATGTGTAGTCACAGCCTGTCTCTTTTCATCACTAATTATACTAAGGGTTATATAAGATTCACTTAATGAATGGAATTGCCACAGCTTTGCAAAAATCATGGACATTTCCTTAGCAATTAACAATGCCTTAGGGATACTACATACTAAGTTTGAATCCCTGGCACTTAATGGACTTATTTATAAATAGATACAGCGTTACACTACAAGAAAAAGAAAGCATACCTTTATATCTGTGAATAATGGCTACAAGACCAGAACATGGAGTCACACATGTCTGGGTTCAAACCTCAACAGCCCCGCCTTATTAAGGCCTGAATTCCCCATACACGGCACCCCCAGCCATATAAAAGAAAGCACTATACCTTCCTCACCAAACACCTGTACCAACATGGCATGAGAGATCTGAGCTATAAGAGTAGGGATCTTGCACGTAATAAGGCAGTGTGGCACCAGCAATTACTATCATTTTATTTTAAATTTGTATTTTTAAGGCTTCCTAGCTACTGAGATATTACCTAGCTACTGAGACATCATTGGGTGAACACCAGTCATTTCAGTTTATCAAAGTCATTCTCTTGGACAGAGTTCCCATAAGGAAAAATGAGCCCAATCACCTGTGACAATCAATGGTGTGATAAAGGGATAATGAACCACATCAATTCTGCTGATCAATGGAGTGATAAATGCCAGAGCCACACAGCATTAAGAGCAAACCTTAAAAGTACTTAACTTTTACTGAGTGTAGCATTTATATTTTTAAAAAATCAAGTGTTTACTATGAGATGCGGGATTGAGTTCAAGGTGTTGGGCAGAGGTTTTTCTAAAGGTAACCATGAATGGATTCAAGCCCACTCTGAGTACAAGGTACAGGATTTTGGAAAAGGCGAGCCATCCTCCCCTTTTATGATTCCATGTGAAATTACTGAACAGTTTGATTCTTTAACAGTATAGAATCATCAGCTAGGTACCTCTTAATTCTCTCAGACATTTTGCCCTACTGTGTGCAATGTGAGGGTTAAAAGCATACACTGGAAACATCACTGGTCCAGGAACAAGATAAACTCTACTCCGCTCTCACTTCTGCTATGACTGTCCATGTCCTATCAGAAAAGTCGTTCAATTTCTTTTGGCATCTATTTCCTTCTCAGAACAAGAATAAAGGAAAAAAAAAATTTTTTTCCCTCACTCACAAGGTTATTCAAAGAATTCATTCAGGTATCATAAAATAACATATGTATAAAATGATAAAGCTATTCATTGATCCCATTATCTTCCCAATAGCCTCTTCTTTATGGGGCATGATACAATCACATCCTTCTCTCATAAGGCTTAATGTAATTGTTGTTTGCTGTCCTCAGTGGATATTAAATTGCACAAGATTGACATGTAAGATCAGGGAAAATTTTTCCTAAAAGTGAAAAAAAGACACAAGGCTTTGAAAACAACTTTGTACCCCAGTTACACATAGTAAAAATCAAGGGGTAGCTATTCAACAAATACTGATTGAGTACCGTTATGTATCAGATATTGCCCAGATGTTTGGACAACTTCAGTGATGAAAACACACAAAAATGCCTGTCCTCATGGAACTTAGATACTAGCAGCAGGAGGCAGAAAATAAATAATGATTATTATAGCAAATTATATAGTCTGCTGGAAATGCTAATCAAGTATTTTTAAAAAGAATAGTAGATGAGCTTTCCAGGCAGAGGAAGGAGCAATGCAAAGGCCCTGAGGTTAAACCAAACTGGCATGCACAAGGCCTGCAGGGGAGCTAGGCAAGGTGGGCAGGTGAGGGCCAAGAGGTGATAGGGGGCCTGCCAGGTCTTAAAAGAAGAGGAAGCAGGGTTCCCCTGAGTGGGACATTGGGGAGAGAGCACCTAGGTACAGGCAATAAAGATACACTTTGTGGAGAATTTAATGATAATAACAAACCAACTGGTAATGGAAAATAATCTGAAAAAGAATAAACAAACAAATGAATAAATATATGTATATGTATAACTGAATCACTTTGCTGATAACTGAAACTAACACAACACAGTAAATCAACTATACTTCAATTAAAACACATTTTTTAATTTAAAAAAACCCAACTGGAATCACTATACTTTTCTTTTACATCACGTGCCAGTAACTCTAAGCAATGTCACAGATGAAATACTTCTCAACCCCTAAATCTGTTGGTCTAAGTTCTAAATGATTGCTGTGGTTACTGTGAAATTTTAATTGTTTGTAAGATATACAGTATAACTTCCTGTTATCAGTCAACCCCTAAAAGCTGCCGACTCAGCCACAGGTATTCATTGCAGGAGAAAGTCTGTAATGATCCAGATTGCCTGAATTTGCTCTGGATTCAGTTTGCGTCTCCAATCCTTGTGGTACTACGGGATTGCGGATCTACTGCCTTTAGATTCAAAGTCAGGATAGGATAGTGATTAGAACGGCAAAGAAGTAGATCTTGAGTTATATTCTATGTAAGCTCTTGGCACTTGTGTTTCAAATTGAAAACAGCAAAACAGATTGCAAACTGTAAGGTGTAATTGTTTGTGTGTGTGTGTGTGTGCAAATTTTAGTTCATACAAGTAATATTTTACTTGTTTTCAACTGCAACTTTAGAAAATTATTTTTAAATTGTTATTCATCTTATATCATAACTTATTAAACTGCAGTATTATTTTTTAATTTTTACTGAAATGTAGTTTATTAAACTGTAATATTATCTATTACTGTGTGACACCAAAAAGCAATATGTTTCTTTTCTATTTTTTTCCTCAAAAATGCACTAATGTAACTAAGAAATATGAAACAATTACATATTTCCTTTTTACCATTATATTTGTTTGTTTTTTACCAGCCTGAATATACATAAAAGTACAATCAAAGAAATTTTCAATTTCACCTTTTCTCTGGTCATAACTATTATTCATCTGATTTCATAATTATTATTGGAAATAACTTTTTGTCTAGAGGAGGGAATGTTAAAAAATGACCCACTCCAGTTGTCAAATACACAAGATAGGCCGATGATGGGAAGCAGCCCCTCGATTTTGTTTCTTAAATATTCAGTGTACGAAGTACAAGAAAATCACTTAGTCTACAGTCCAACTTTGTTACTTTTGGCCATCTTCTCCACAGTAGGAAAAGGTTCATTAATAGTTGAATCAATAAATGGATCAATAGGAAAAAGTGAAAACAACCTAGATAATAGGATCTGAAAGGCTGATAGGAACACGTCATGCCAGATAGAGAACACAGATACCAAAGTGTCACTTTGTGTAATATGTACGGCAATACATTAACTTATTTTATGGCTGTAAATATCTGGAACATGTTTTAGGTAAACAACTGTAATCGTTACTTCTAACTACAGCAACACTTAAATTGTGTGAATGATACCCCATAATGTATTTTTCTAAATTCTGCTGGTTTTATAAATACATAATGACAGAGGACATCAGTCATGACTGTCTATCATTGTATTGGCCCTTCATGCATAAAATTAGACAATTGATACTTGTCACCTATAAATCAACCTGAGGTTAAATATTAAAATAAACTCAATGGGTACGTTTTTCAAGTAGAGATATGACAGAAGTAATTTAGTTTGATGGCAGAAACCTAGTAGATGTGTTATAAAACCATCAAAAAGCAAACTATTAATTTTCTCTGATATACAAACTCCAAGCTATAATGATTCCTTCCATATATTTATTATACTATGACCCAGCAGAATATGAAACAGGTATATATAACATAACATTATACCCAGAAATTTTGCTCTTCATAGCATTTTTTTAAAAGAAGAGATATTAAAGTCATTTCCTATAGTTATTTGTGCTAAATTAAAACATATATGAACAATTCTTTATTGAGATATTTGAATATGTCAATGATAATCATTATAGTCTTTCAATAGATTGGGACTCTCTTCTGGTGCAGTAATTAAGAAGAAGTCTGTAGCACTTCCAGACACATTTTCTGTATTACTCACTCACTTGTAGTAGTTTCCTTTTTAGAAACAGGAAAATAAAAATTTTCGTGTGCTTACTGATCATCTAAGTATTACCTCCTTACCATAAAATATTCAGAAAAGTAAACAATATTAAGAAGAAAATAATCATCACACCACCTATGAAAATAATACAAAAAAACTACATCTGTATAAATACTTATTTTATAAAAATTAACCATGTTCAAATTTTTAAAAAATGGGATCATGCTATTTATCTAGTTTCATAATCTGCTTTTGTAAAATTAAAAAATCTGTTTCCCACAATTGTTCTTGTCAATATGCATAAATATATAATATAGTATTCATCTTCTCAATACACTGTATTTTATTTCACCAGTAGGCTGTGAATGATTTCTTCTCTCCCCTTTTCTTTTTCTCAGTTCTCTCCTCTCCCTCTGTTTTTTTTTTTTTCTTTTTTTAGCATGATTAAAATAAACTGAGGACTTACCATGTGATATCTCAGCTTCTGTGTTCAGGGTTTTATATGTGTCATCATAGTGTCCCTCAAAACTTTCTAAGTAGTCAGTACTAATGCACCCATTTTACTGATAATGAAAAGTGAGAATTAGAGAGACAGAGGAATTGCCCAAGGTCATCAAGAATAGTAGGCAGCGAAGCTGAGATCCAAATCCAGGAGGGTCAGTTTTCTATAACCCTCCCTTAACCATTTCACTGAAACAGACCTTGAAACCCAAATTGCCAGAACGTTTTTCTCAGAATAAATTTCCCGCAGTGGAATTACTCATGTCCTAATTTAAAACTTGTGACATGTATTTTCAAATGATCTTCAATTCACATTTTGCCAAACATGTGTGGAAATTCTTGGCTGTCCACTTCTTGGGATCCAATTTTCTTTATTCAATATTTAATAATATTTTTGTTCAATTTGTCTTTTTGTTCTGATCTGCTGAGGTAGGAGTCTTCTCCGCAGTCTCATACCTCCTGAGCTCACCAGAGGAATAAGCCTACTGACCCAGACTTCCTGAGGATGTCCAAGGATAACGCTGCCTGACCTCCTAATGCAGTCAAACCCTTAGATGCCAAAGGTGTATCCTGGTCCCAGGTGCTGTCCCTCCATGCTCACAGAGCTGTTGACACTTGGGGTCTGGTCTCTTTGGTCCCCGTGCACACTGGGCACTCTCCTCCTTAGAACTGACCGTCTCTCCCGACACCCCCTCACAATGTCTCCAGGATGCCAAAGCAGCGTGTGCCCAGGTTGCAAAGTCCAGGGGAGCCTCATAAAAACAGCCTTCTCTTTTTCTGTCTTCTAGTCCACTTCAGCCTTCTATTCTTCCAGCACCTCCAATCCGTTAGGTCTGGTAAAATCATTCCTGTGCTCATGGGCGACTCGACCCGTGACGACTGGCCTGTCCCATCACCGTTTCTGCCTATCCAGCATCTCTAGTGCTCTTCACTCCCGTCATTCCTTAGCTGAACTCCCCGCTGTATTAAAACCCTCAGCCAGCTTTCCTCAAGGACCTCTAAATCCCTTGTCCATTTCCTTTCATTATTAGTCTGGCAAAACATCCAATTAGGCTGTCTGCCTTCTCCATGTCTGAGTTCCAACTATTTGATTTCCGCTGGAAAAATAGCCCAGATGCACAGACTGCTGTTCCTGAGAACCCATGCTGCGGGGAATCCAACCCCAGCTCTCCCTACAGTACTTCTAGGTCCCCAGTCACCTGGCCCCTCCTCTCCATCCATCACTCTGACCACTGTGGTCTGGCTTCCTCGTGAACTCCTCTGCGGACTGAGCCCTCACACCAACCTTCTGCTCATCAGTGATGATCTCACTTCACCTCTCCTGTAAGTCTGAAATCCTCTTCCGCTGGTTTCCAGGACACCTCACTCTCCTAGTGTTTTTCTATATGATTTTTTCCCTTTCCCACTATACTTTCTGGGTTTCTCTGTCTGTCCCAGAACTGGTGGTGACTCGGGATGCTGCTTTAGGACCTGTGCTAACTCTACACTCTGTCCCTTGACAATCTCTTCTCACATGTTTTCCATCACTAGCAGCTGGCTTGATGAGGCCTGCGTTCTACACATCCATCCAATCTTGCTCCTGATTTGGAGCCTATATATCTGGTTGTTTATTTGCCTATTTCCTTAGAAGTCCAGGTTTCTGCCTTTGCCACCTGGATAAAATATGGTTGTGTTCACAAATAGGCATAGGAAAAGGAGCAGGCATGCTTGGCTACATCTTACTTAACTTTGAGATCTTAGCCTAGATATTGTTTTCTCTGGGAAGCCTTCTATAAGTGCCAAATCTGGATTAAGTGCCCTTCTTATTCAAAACAGCCTGAACTTCTATCACAGCACTTAACACACTGTATTATAATTTCTTACACAATTTTTTTGTCTCTCTCAGTTGACTGTAAACTGGCCCCATGAGGACAGAGAAAGTGCTGATTTTTTTTGCAACATTACACAGGGCACACAGCAGGTGCTCATGTTACTGAGATGAACTGAACTGGATGGAATTAGATTCTTCCTGGGTTTTCTCTCCATACAGAGGCCACCAAGGCCAGGCAGTTTTGTCCTGCCCTGTTAATCCCCATGCCTCAGCTCTCATTTTTTAGGGATGGTTGCACAGACATCTGCTTCAAAAGCCCCTTTCTCCAAGCTTATCGACTCTTGCTAACTGATGCCAATGAAGACCCATCCATTTCTCAACGAGGAATCAACAGATCCATCTGGGTTCAGCTTTACACCTTGCTACACTTTGGAAAGTCCTTCCCATGATGATTTCTTCCAAGTTTATTTAGATTTACTTAGCATGCTCAAATCTTTAATCAATTTGGGATGTAAGGCAATATATATATATATTTCTTTTTCCAGTTGGTTAGTTATCCTAGCACTATTTATCAAACTCTTTAAATATTCTCCCGTGATCTAACGTTTCAGCTCTACCGAAGAGTAAAATCTCCTAGGGCATGGAGAAGAGTGTGGACTCTAGGGCCAGCTTCTCAGATCCAACCCCACACTGACACTCACTAGTCCTCGGGCAGGTCACTTAACCTCCCTGTGCCTCTGTAATTCAGGGGTAACAACAATAGTATCTTTCAGTGTTGTGATTAATTTACATGTAAACTGCTCAAAAGAGTACTGATACAGAGCAGATCTTTAATTCCTCCTGTAGATTATTACTGTCATCTGTTTAGATACTTCATCTTCAGCTCTGTTCACCTGCTCATCTTTGAGCCTGTGCCGCACTGTTCTAACTGCTGTAGAAAGAGAACGCAGTTCCCTGTCTAGAATAATCTCCCCGAGTCATTGCCCCTTTCCCTCCTTCCCTTATTAAAAAAAAAAAAATCACTTTTCTACTCTTGTACAATTATTTCTTTAGTAAAACACTTTTCCCCCCAAATATTAATAACAGTCAACTTTTACTTGCAAATTGCTTTCCATGGGTCAGGCACTGGGTCAAAGGCTTTATTGACATGAATCATCAAATTTAATCTTATGAGACATACTTCATCATTATATTGACTTTACAGATTGGGAGAACAATCATTGGAACCATTAAGGAAGGAACCCAAGCTGTCTGATTCTAGAACTTGTGCCGTTGTATGACTACAGGGCATCACTTCCATTATAAAAACTCTTGTTGAGACTGGGCTCAGATTTGGATGAAATCTCTAGATTTATTTGGGAAGGACTGACAGTGTTGAATGCTAAGTCTTCCTATTCAGTATTATGATTATTTTTTATCCAATTACTTATTTATGTTCTTCAGTAAAGTTTTATATTGTCAATAGAAGTAATATTTACAGAGTACTGACCACACTGTAGACATTGTCTAAATGCTTTGCAAATATTAACTACTTTAATTCTCACCGTGACCCTTTGGTGTTGGCCTTGTTATTATTTCCATTTCACAGATAGGGAACCGAAGCACAGAGATGGCTCTTCACATTAAATGACTTCGTATCACATAGCCAGTGAGTGACAAAGCTGGTATTTTTGTTACACTCTCTTGGCTCCAGAACCCATGACTTTGGCTACTAAGCTCTCAGATTTACCTCTCAAATCATGGGTAAAGTACTATATTTCTATCTGTTCATATATATATATATATATATATATATATATATATATATAGCTTTGTTTTTTTTTTTTTTTTTTTTTTTTTTAGGAGACTGTAACAAAAATACCAGCTTTGTCAATCAC